>NW_017308566.1:114897-132773 GCF_000935625.1 Nanorana parkeri | reverse complement strand
AGAAGTGATGTTCCCTATATCAGTGGCCATGACTCGGGGAAGCTGGCTATGATGCACAAAAAAAAATCAATGCGAGTATAGCGTTGGTGAAGGTGGGAAAAAAAGGTGTAGTCCCTCGCTGAGGGGTGGTGGATGCGCCACACATCCGCCAACTGGTGATCAAAGAGATAACGTTTGATGCGGTACAGCTTATTGTAAGATAGGTGGGAGGAGGATGCGGAGGAGTCTAAACTGGGGTCAAGGACGAAATGCCAGGAGGTCGTCTCTGAAGTCAGCCAGGAGGGCCAGGACACGGGTCAAGAATGGGATCTGGTCATGATTAGGTAGGTAGAGATTGGTGAACGTGACTGTGACAACACGGTGATCAGCTTATAAGGTTCAGATTAGGTAGGAAGGTGGGGGGGGAAGGGAGCCTGCATCCTGTATCTAGATAGGTGGCCAATTGTTACAGAGATAAGGCTGTTTCTCCGGGCGTGGAGTACTGGAATGGAGCTCCAGTGGATAGTCACAGGTCACCCCAACATTATAAGAATACATTGCAATAACAGAAACCCAGACATCTCTCAACATGAAAAAAACGTCTAAAAAAATACAATACTGAGGGTTCCCGGGGGTCCCGGGCCGGCAGCCAGGGAGAGGGGGAGCAGAGTGGGGAACCGGGTCGACTCCATGTAGGGCAGAGAACAGCCACCCCCTGAGGAGTAACAGGTAGGGGTGCCTCCAGTCGTTCAATCTTGTGTCCCTCGATAGCAAGGTTCAATGTGCCACCTGATGTGTCATGTGACAAGGGGGAGGCAGGCCATAGGGCCTAAGTCAGGAGGGACGGGGTTCTAGGGAGCATCCTGGATCGGGACCCAAAGTAGGCCGGCAGTTGACCGCACCGGGGTGCGTAGCACAGGGCAGGATGGTAATGTGGATGGGTTCGGCCTGATTGAGACACCCTAGATGTGTCTCAATCAGAGGGCCTCGGAGGGTACGACCAGGGGTTCAAAGAGCGGCCAAGGGGAGATGTCCGGTACCTGCTAACGACCTATCTGGAAGTCCACTCCAGGGAGACGGTAAGCGGGGAGCAGTCCCATACCCGTCCATCGCCGGGAAATCAGGCGATGGACGGGTATGGTCGGTGCAGGACAGGTCGGTCCGGGCCTGCCCCGAGAGGAGCTCCGGCGTCGTCTACGTTGAGGTGTGGAGCGAGGTTCGGAATCCAGGTCGGGGATCAGCCAGTCGGGTACATCCACAGGCGGAGAGTCCAGGAAGGAGAATAGGTCAGCCAGTTGTAGTGGGTGGCGGAGATTGAAGGTCCGGTTGTTCCGACGGACGTTAAGGCTGAAGGGGTAGCCCCAGGTGTACAGGGCTCCGGCCCTACGTATCACCGTGAGGAGAGGCTGAAGGACCCTCCGCATATGGAGGGTGCGGCGGGACAGGACTGGCAGGACGGAGACATCTGCGCCGTCAAAGGGGGCCAGGCCTTGCGCATGATGGCTTCTTTCTCCGCAAAGAAAAGAAATGCACGCGGCATAGGACGTCTCTGGGCCGCATATCTCCGTCCGGTCTGGGGTTTCCCATGCGATGTACGCGATCTATCTCCAGTGGGGAATCCGGGGCCTTGTCTAGAATCGAGTTGAGGATGGCGGTCACAGTGAGGCGTAGGCCGGACGAAGTTGTGGCCTCCGGTAGCCCCCGGAGCTTGATGTTGTTCCGCCGTGACCTGTTTTCAAGATCATCCTGCATGAGCAGTAGGTCTGAGAGGCAACGTTCGTAGGAGGCCGAACCCGATTCCAGGCGGTCAATCCGTCGGGCTAGAGTTGCCTGATCACTGGACAAGGTGGTGACCGATGTTTCCAGGCGAGAGACGGATTTACGGATGCCGGCGATGTCCCTCTTCAGCGCGTTCTCCATTTGCGAGACCATGGCGCCATGTCCTGCCTCGTGGGGAGGGAGAGCAAGATGGCGGAGATCTCGTTGGTGGAGAGGGAGGAAGACTGCCGCGGTGTCAGCGTGAGTGGGAGACGGGGCTCTTCGATGGGACTGGAGCAATATGGAGGGGTGGCCTCTCTCTGTGGTCCGAGGTCTCTGGAATCCGGGGCGGCTGGTAAGGCCAGGGATTACCGAGGTTGAGGAGGAGTGGTAGGCCGCAGAGCCGTGCCCTGCGTCCCGGGGGCCATTTGTCCTTTAGAGGAGCTGCAGGTAGAGGCAGCAGGCGTGGAGAGGAATCGCTGTAAGGATGTCTGGGGGCGTTTGTCGTTGTTAGAGCGTGGTTTGGTCTTCTGAGACATCAAAAAATGAGGGTTCGGGATGCCGTGATTAACTGAAAAGTCCCAGGTGGTAGCAGAGCTCAGGCAATGTGCTTCCTTATGCCGCCATAGCCAAGCCACGGTTGTGTGTGCACGGGTGGAGGAGCATTGGATTGTCCCTGGATTCACTACCGCAGCTGCTAACTTTACCATGGCCTGACTGGTTTGCGCACTGCACAACCCGGGAAGGACCGTAACGGTACCGAAACGGCATTCGCCCAAACCGGAATATCCCTTTCAGCGCATACAGATAGACTATATTACATTGTCAAAGAGTGGGCCGTACGAGCATGTCTTGGTCTGTGTGGATATGTTTTCTGGTTGGCCGCAGGCATGACCCGTTAGCAAAGCCAACACCACCACCACCGCGAGAAAGATTCTGTTTGAGATAGTTTCAGGTATACCCCAGAGACGCACTCTCGAGTCGTATTGCGGCTCCCACTTCACTGGTCAAATCTTTGCAAAGGTGTGTAAGGCTCTCCACGTCAACCAGGGATTACATACCCCTTATCACCCCCAGAGCAGTGGTAAGGTAGAACGGCTAAATGGGATTATTAAGAACAGAATCTCAAAAATCATGGCTGATACTGGAAAACCATGGCCCGAATGTCTCCCCATAGCTCTCTACTCCATCAGGAATGCCCCTAGACAGCCCCATGGGTTATCACCCTATGAGGTTTTGTTTAGGAGTCAGCCAAAAACTGGATTGTGCTTTCGTTGAGCAGCTATCATCTTTACACTCTCAGCTGACGGGGTATGTGCAGCTGAGAGCTCCAGAAGGTCCATCACAGGGTTCGGGAGTCTATCTCGGACCCTGACACGATAACCGGTGTACATTCTATTCAACCAGGTGACTGGGTCGCCGTGAGGAAACATCAAAGGACGGGACTAGAGCCAAGATATCACGGGCCATACCAGGTTCAGCTGATGCCGCCGATCTCCTTAAAACTCGAGGGACGTGACAACTGGACCCACGCCAGCCACTGCAAGAAGCTGCTCAATTACATCAAAGAATGAGGAGTATAATTTTTATTTATATTCTTAGTCTGGTGTATCTGAACGAGGGCAACGATGGAGAACATCCCAACCTATTGTTTAAAATGCACCTCCAACTAGCTAAGACGGCAAATAGGTCCAATTGCTGGGTATGCTCTAAACCTCCACCAAGCCATTTCACCCCAGCAATGGCAGCAGTTCATGCTATATTCGATGTCCGTATTGGCATGAGGAAATACAGGAAACTAGCAAGGGCCACAAGGAGACACTTGTAAATAGAACTTAATGACACTTTCCTAGAGGGTAACATCAGTTATAGTTTTAACATTAGCTCTGGCTCCTTGCTAATCCCGTATGGGTATCAGGACAGCTAGGCAGTCCACAGGTATGCTTTAACCTTAATTTTGGTAAGGGAAGTACATTTGTAGGAGCCACCACTTTTGAGAAAGGTATAACAGTCAATCTCACTAACTGAACCCCATCTCTTTTTAATGACACCAATAGACCAGATTACATCGGCTGGAAAGAAGGGTGTGACATTCAGACTGAGGGAGCGATCCCCCAGTCTATTCAGTTACTACTGTATGCCCGTGACTGTCAGAGAAATTCCTCTTGTGCGGTGTTGACGGGTCCTTACTATTTCCTATAGCCACTTATAAGGTAATTCCCCCTAATGCGAGAGGTTCATGCGTCCTGGTAAAGCTCGTCCCTGCATCTTATGTTGCAACCGATCGGGAGGAACTGATGGTGCGGAAGGGAAGAAGGGAAGAGAGAGCTAGAAGGGAATTATTTTCCAACTCCGACCAGGCCTGGGCATGGTTCCCTGCTTGGACAGGATGGGGAATTGAACTTATAAAGCGATTGAACAATTTCTCGTCCATAGTGGATGAGATGTTCAATTAAACCGTTGAGGCAGTAAGGGAGATCACCCAGCAACAACGACAGATGAAGACTCTGGTACTGCAGGAAAAGATGGCACTTGATTATCTTTTAGTGTCCAAGGGGGGTTTCTGTGAATTTATAGGAGAGGACTGTTGTACCTGGATAGCAGACACCAGTGACATGATCAAAGCCCATATGTGGTTAGCTCCCTGCGAGGCAGAGCTAGAGCTAGTGAGGTTTGGAATCCTTTTAAGGCTTTGGGAGGTTTTGGGGATTTCTTGTCTTCCATCGGATCCTGGCTAAAGGAAATAGGAGTATATACACCTATGGTGTTTTTGTTTCTGTTTCTTCTATAGCCGGAGTGAGATGTTCCTGTTGTCTAATCGACCGAGTCACCAAAGCCCGAGCAGACAACCACATTTTCGTTTCCGAGACGCCCTGAAAACCTGTCAAGCATGGTCCGCATGGTGGCAGCCTTTTTGGACATGTGCAGACTGCAGTCTCTTATAACCTCTGATTGCATCATTGATTGCCTGCTGCCTGGGCATCGCACAGTGATGATGTGGCAACACCTGACTATATCAGTCTGCTCAGGCTTCAGGTTCATTGCCCTTGCGTTTGTGCTCCAAGGTGCATCTCTAGCAGTCTGAGTTCCTTTGTGTGTTCCTGTGTATGATCCGGCCTGGCTGATGTTTCCTCTGGCTCTTGAACCCGCATCGGCAGACGTACCCACATTGGACTTGATTCCGGCTTGGACGACTACCCGCTTTGGACTTGATCCCAGCTTGGACGAGCGAGATCACGCTTTGGACGTGATCCCGGCTTGGCAGATGTACCCGCATTGGACTTGACCGGCTTGTTCCTGACCTCGCTGCTGCTGTTCCCTGATGACTGTTTATTTATGTTCCTTTAAATAAACGACTTTATTTTACCTGCATTTCCATGTGGTCTGGTTTCCTGGCTCCCGTGACAAAACCAACTCATGTACCAGATGCAGAGGATTCCAAACCGACCAGGCGACCAACGCGACCCGCCACCTCATGTCCTCCCTCTGAGTCAAAATCCCAAAGGATAGAGTCTACGTGTCAACATTGATTCTCCGTTGTTTTCCATCTTCCTGTTTTGCTTTATGGATTCAGGACTCAAACCACTTTTTGTATACAAGAAGGACCGTTTTTTTCCCCCTGGATTTCAACGAAGAAGAAGATCAAGATTCATCGAGGGACACTGGGGAGCATATGACAAAGAGGGACAGTTGTAGAAATTTAATTTGGACTATTGGGGACGTTTTTATTAGGATGTGTTTTTAGTAGATATGTGAATATTGTCAATATTGTCATCATGTCTCTCAGCGTCAGGTTTGCCGTTTTATGCTCCATGGAGCATAGCCGGGGGGTTAATCAGCACTGAGGACACGGTATCATTTGGATACATATCTGCCTTTTTGAAGGAACATACGCTCGTGTCTGATCAACACATTGGAAATAATATGGTGTTTTCCCTGTAGATAAACTCACATTCATGGGAATAGTAGTATAGTTCTATTAGTTCTATAGGTTCTATTATATCAGTCTGGATGTCACAACATTTCTTAAAACTCAACCTTTCAAAAACTGAGCTCATGATATTTCCTCCACCCCGTGCACCTTCCCCCAACATTTCAGTTGTGATTGATAACACAACGATCCAACCCTCCCCTCATGCCAAGGTCCTAGGTGTCATCCTTGACTCGGACCTCACCTTTCTTCCCCACATCCAATCGCTATCCAAATCCTGCTGCCTTCACCTTCGTAACATCTCAAAAATACGCCCCTTCCTCACCAATGACACCGCAAAACTACTCATAAACTCCCTTGTTATTTCTCGTCTTGACTATTGTAACTCCCTCCTCATTGGCCTTCCACTAGACAGGATATCCCCCCTTCAGTCTATCATGAATGCAGCTGCCAGACTCATTCACCTTACCAACCGCTCGGTGTCTGCATCCCCCCTCTGCCAATCCTTCCACTGGCTTCCACTCGCCCAGAGGATAAAATTCAAAATATTAACAGTCACATATAAAGCCATCCACAACTCCGCCCCCGGATATATCTCAGACCTCAGACCCTAACCGTCCCCTCCGCTCATCCATTGACCTCCTGCTTTCCAGCTCCCTTGTCCACTCCTCCCATACTCGCCTCCAGGACTTCTCTAGAGTCTCTCCCATCCTCTGGAACTCCTTACCCCAACCTGTCCGTCTATCTCCCACCTTGACTGCCTTTAGGCGTTCCCTAAAGACTCATCTCTTCAGGGAAGCCTATCCCACCTCAACCTAACCACTGAACCTTCACATTCTCACATAATTCATTCCCACAGCTACCTCATGTATCATTTCCCCCTCCTCTTTTAGATTGTAAGCCCTCAGGGGCAGGGCCCTCCTTACCATCTTGTCTTGAATTGTATTGTAACTGTAATGGCTTCCTTATATTGTAAAGCGCTGCGCAAACTGTTGGCGCTATATAAATCCTGTATAATAATAATAATATTAGGCATTGTTCACTGAACAATGCTGAATGGAATTCGTGCCATTGGTAACGGCGGGAGTATGTGCACGGGTCTGATCGGGGCTGCGTTCACGGTTAACACGCTGCTGGTTCCTTTGTGTAGTCTTTTGGCGCAAACTCCTCTGCACATTGTCTTCATTGTTAACATGAACTAGCAGCTGGGGGCTGTGCACGTTGTGCTGCACGTTCATGTGATAGTTGCCTCTTGTAACATGTGGAGACATTAACACTGGTACCATATATAGTTGGGGCCCCAACAGGACTAAAAAACTTGCCCAGTGGCCCCCGAGTAAATTGAGTTTGAGACCCCTGCTCTATACTAAAGAAAACACTATGGCTCATTAACTCCTCTCTGACAAATCAAATGGGACTGTGTACTTTAAGCTCATTAAATCTATGTTGGCAGAGGCAATGTGTGAAACCTGTGTAGAGACTCACTGCCGGACATCAGATTCTCTTTCATGTAACTAAATAAGCACAACAGCTACAATGTATTGCCTCCTGTTTAGGTTACTTTGCATGGGACTATTTTGCTACTATCTATTTGATCGTATCCGTAACCAGTGAGATCCATTACAAGGAGAATTTGTAATTGCCGACAACTACATTGAGCTATATTGAACTATTTGCAATTGCCTTCAAATCCCCTGCTAAGGATGTAATTTTAGCAAACTGGAGAGCGAGTACATTGGATGATGCTCAACACGTCAATCAATATATGTTGATCACATGCAATTTCTGTGTAGTTGAATACGGACTTTCATCCATTGATATCTGTTTTTTTCCTTCGTCTCAGTAGTTGCCTTTGAGCAATGTTCTTATACACTTATATAGAGAATTATGAACTAATAATCAGCAATTCAGACACCATTATGGATTGAGGATCTGTGAATATCATGAATACAGCAATTTTTGTTCCCCTCTCTGATTACATCAACTCAGTGTAAGTGGATCAATATTCAGGAAGGATTTCATAATTCATACTTTTTCAATGCTTCATTTGATGAATTTGCTTCTATGCAAACCTTCCAAAAATTTATCGTCAGCCTGCTGAGCAGATAGTACACTGGGGAATCTGCATAATTAATTTCTCCTAATCTCATGTATTCTCCATTATAGATGATTATAGCCCATCTGTATGTATGTATGTGATGAATCATGACAACGTTGTCAATCTTTTAGATGTGATATGAATACGGTGCAATATACAGTATATATATACAGGTGAAACCCGAATAATTAGAATATCGTGCAAAAGTAATTACAGTAAGTGCTGCAAAAGGGACCCAAACCAAGTACTGAGTACATATGCATGCTTGTACTTTTCAGAGGTCCAATATTGTTCTATGTACAATCCTTGTTTTATTGATTGCATGTAATAATCTACTTTTTTGAGGTTGTGTATTTGGGGTTCTTGGGGTTTTCATGAGCTGTAAGCCATAATCATCACAATTATGACAAATCACAGCTTGAATTATCTTGCTTTGCATGTAATGAGTCTATCTCATATTCTGAACACATCCCAGCACACTCTTCATGAGGGATGTACACAGGTGCACAATCAGGTGCTGGTCACCACCAAAGCATGGACCCAGGAATGGAGATTTCTTCCCACCCAGAGCTCTAAGAAATCTCCTGGCTCCAGGATCCCAACCTTGATCCAGAAAACCCAGAAAGAACTGAAAAGGCAGTTCTCTCCTGGTACCAGTAATGTCTTCCTGGAGCCACTCAGCCCCTCTGGCTGAGAACTCTGGGTGACTTTGAGGCCACCTAACACCGTGGTATTGCCTCACAATGCCACAATATATATATAGACTCTTTGATATTTTTGAATAAAGATACTTTTTTGACCAACTCCTGTTGATCGGTTTTCAGTAACGTCTTTCAGCTCGTGCAGCACTCACATACAAATGAGCTTCTCTATTTTTTTTTTGCAAGTCTTTTGGTTACAGACCGTCATTGAGTTTAAAAACACATTAGGGCGTGGCTTGGCAATGGCCGGGAGCGGACGTGTTCTCTAAGAGCTCCGGCGGCATTGCACACGAACCAGCAGCTGTAACGGCTAAACAGCACAGCGATGGGCGGAAATAAGAAGCGGAGGTCCCACTCACCCTCCCGCCAGGCTTCCTCGTCCAGGAGACGTGATATAGGGACTTTTTCCCGAAAACGGGCACCACGAGGTCTGCACAGAGTG
The DNA here is from genome assembly GCF_000935625.1 of Nanorana parkeri. Lineage (NCBI taxonomy): Eukaryota > Metazoa > Chordata > Amphibia > Anura > Dicroglossidae > Nanorana > Nanorana parkeri. The sequence goes on along the minus strand of NW_017308566.1, from coordinate 123,864 downwards.
CAGCCAAGATGGCGGCGGTCCGGGAACAGCACAGGCCGACATCTCCTGCATCTCCTCTGGAATCCCTCCTCTCCACGCGAGCTAGCGAGGGTATAGAGACCCCTGATCCTAGTGATGGTGAGGGAGATGACAGGGATATCCCCTCAGCCTTCCGTAAGTACTTTGCTCTTTTACCTACTAAGGGGGACATTGAGACTATGTTCCATAACCTGGAATCCTCCCATAAGCAGGAGATGGCTGAAATTAAGGAGGGCTTCCACTCCATGCATCAGCGTTTGGATGTGGTTGAAAACGCATTGCCCCCTGTCACTGTGGCCCTGGGAGAGCTGCAACATATTGTACAGCAACAGCATGTGACTATTCAATCCTTATGGACTCAGGTGGAGGACCAGGGAGACAGGAATAGGCGAAACAATATTCGCATACGCGGTCTCCCTGAGGCTACTGGAGCATCGGATTTGAAAGCTACAGTACTGGGAATCTTTAACACCCTCCTGCACAAACCAGTCTCCGACCACATTGAATTGGATAGGGTGCATAGAACACCGGGCTTCCGCAGACCAAATGCGACGCAGCCGCGTGACGTGCTGTGTAGAGTGCACTATTTCTCTATAAAGGAGGATATCATGGCTAAAGCACGTGAAGCCGGCACAGTGGATTTTGATGGGGCACAGCTTTCACTGTTTCCTGACCTCTCCAAGCGCACGCTGGATAAACGCAGGGCTCTGCGTCCCCTCACTAAGGCGTTACAAGATGCGGGTCACACCTACCGTTGGGGATTTCCTTTTTGTCTCTCTGCTAGGAGGAATGGGAAGACGCATTTGTTCCGTGCCCCTGTTGATCTGGAACCCTTCCTCGCAGCGATGGAACTGCCACCAGTGATCTTGGATGCCTGGCCGGATGCCCCATTGCCCCCTTTCACCGTTGTCCCCTTGGGAGAACAGTGGCAACTGGTCTCGCCGAAACCCCGCAGAGACCGCAGGTCCTCCTCTAAACCCACCCCCCGCTAATGTTCTAGATGCACTGTTGGGGTCCGCTGCCCCTGACCTAACACTCCTTGAGCCCTCCGACGACCTTTGCCTGATGGACTGTGGACTTACCTGATATCTCCGGATGCATACCTGATGTACACGGATGCGAGGGTGCCTGCCAGGGGTTGCATCGGCTGCCTACCTGCCCTGTCATGGGGGGCCCATGGGTTTATCTGGTTTACCGATATCTGTTTTATCATGGTGCCTTACATGTTTTTGTTATGGTTTTCTACCATAACAAAAAATACCATATTATGTCCTGGCTCTTACCACTTTTGCACTTGTTGCCTTCCCATAGGTAGGTCCCAGTTGTTATGGGCCCGAGTGGGAGCCCAAGGGCACTGGGGCTCTCTTTATGCCCAGTACTCCCCTTGTGTCTCCTACTCGGTTGGGGGTGGGGGGCGGACCCTGGGTTTGGTTTACTTATGCTGCTTAATTTCATGCGGGGTGGTGCTGATTGCTGCTGCCTGCTGTTTGCTGTTTAATGTATAATGTTTTGATTTATATTGCTGGTTCTTTTATTGTTGCCTCTGTTTTGTTTACTGTAATTTACAAACTTCCTCAAAATAAATATATTCTTAAAAAAAAAAAAACACATTAAATGCCTTTAAATGGGGGGACTCCCATATCAAATATTTAGGGGTTTTGCTGCCATCTGATCTTCGGAGAGTTTTCGCTCTCAACTTTCTTCCCCTCCAACGTCGCATCACCGCAGATTTGCGTTCTTGGGAGCGCCCTGCTTTCACATGGTTCGGACACAACAATATCTTGAAGATGACGGTCTTGCCCCGGTTGTTGTATTTACTCCAGACTCTCCCGATATCGCTCCCCTCGGCCTATCTTAAGCAACTGAGATCGACTTTCCTGGCCTTCGTGTGGGCTAACAAAAGGGCTCGGATTCGACACCAGATACTGTCCAGGTCCGGAGCGGAGGGTGGCATACACTTCCCTGATCCATACATCTACTACAAAGCGGCCATGTTGGCTGTAGTAGTGGACTGGTGCTGTAATGCACAACACAAGCTGTGGGTGGCATTGGAGCAGGAAAACTGTCCCTTCCCATTGTGGGGCATCCCATGGATACGTCCTGCTTTGTCAGTGTCAGGGTGGACGAATCCGCTGGTGAGAGCGGCGGTGAGAACGACCAGTGGCATATTTGTATCCTTGGCCCTCTCTCCGACACCCTCAACCATGCTTCCGGTTGTGGGTAATCCCCATTTCACGCTGGGCCTTATGGGCACCTTGCGAACTACACTGACGACAGGGAATTGCACCAGAGCTGTACACTTCAGAACTGCTGGGGGTGGATGTCGAACTCCCAAATTCAGCGTATGGCAGAACCCGACCTCAGTCCCTGGCAAGCTCTACAAATCGGTCATTACCTGCGCTCGGTTAAAGAGCAGAGCCTTATGCACCGATCACTGACGGAGTTTGAGAATTTATGCCTACAAGCCACACCGACCAGACATACTCTGTGTCTACTGGTCGGCTGCTTGCGAGCCCAGCCGAGTGATCAACCGCCATACTTTATCAGACAATGGGCGACGGATCTGGAGATGGAGTTTACTCCCTCACAGATCGAACGAATGTACTATTTTGCCACCAAATCGTCTATTGCCAATAGATATCAAGAGGCGGGTTACAAGCTGCTGACTAGGTGGTACAGGGTCCCGACGGTTCTCCACCGCATGTTCCCGGACTCCTCACCCATGTGCTGGAGGTGTAGTGGAGCCGCGGGAACCCTCAAACATATTTTTTGGGACTGCCCCCTGATTCGACCTTACTGGACGAAGATAGCTGACCTAATACGGGTAATAACGGGATTGGACCTACCATTTACTCCATCGGTCTTTCTCCTTCACCTTGCACCGTTCTCACGGAAAGTGTACAAACGCTCTCTGGTGATCCACCTGATCAATGCGGCGAGGACGTGTGTCCCCGCCCAATGGAAGAGCTCCCGACCCCCCTCAATTGCAATGTGGTTGCAAAGAGTGGAGGAGATTGAGATGATGGAGGACCTGACCTCCTCTCTGAGAGCCACACAAGACAAATTTGTACTCACTTGGGCACCATGGATCCAATTCCGCTACACGGAGGAGTACGCCAGGGCACGCCTGACTTGAGGGCTTGGCCCGACTGGAGGGGAGGGGGAGATCTGATGCGGTGTTCTCTCTCTAGCTCCTCTAAGTCCCTTTTTTTTTTTTTCTTCTGACTTCTGTTTCCGTTGTCGCCTTTCTTTTCTTGCCTATTCTGAGCGGCATTCTGCTGCCTATCCTCAGTTTGTTAGACAGTTGGTGAATGAAGATTCTCACTAACTGCCTTAAAGTTGTATTGGTTAAAAAAAAACAAAAAAAAACCGCATAAGGTATTGCTGAGACCCCACACTCTATGCTAGAGATTACTATTGCATTATATAATTCTTAAAGCCAATGATGTATACTTGCCGTGACTGTACTTGCGGATGATTCCGCCTATTTTGTATTTGGCTGTATTTTGTGGGGCGTGCCTCGCATGCCTTTATAAATAAAGGATTTGAAAAAAAAAAAAAACACATTAAATGTGATAATATTTGGATATTCTCACCTATACGACGGGATCACTCTGGGGAATCAAAATATATTTTGCATGCTTAATATAAGAACTCAATATCCAGTAATATTCTGTGCATTTAGGAATACATCAAGTTTTTTTTTAAATGGGTAACTGGACTAGCTAGAACTAGCTCCTAGGGGAGTCTATTCCACATTTTCACAGCTCTGATCTGTAAAGCACTAACTTCTTTTTCTGTAAAGCACTGATGTCCAGGAGGAAGAGGCTGGCACACCCAGACCCCAACTCAGCCTAAGATGGTGTCGCTCCTTACACCGGCGGGTCGGGGTCAGCCTTTGGTTGCGGTCCCACGGGCGCCATCTTCTTCGGCAGCATGCCACGTGGAGGGGAGTCCGCACGGCTCCAGAGATGGACAGGGGCTGTGTGCGGAGGTAAGGGAGGGAAGTATGCGGGCGTCCCGTCTCTGCCCCGACAATGCCTCTGAATGAATCACCAGGGCGGCCATCCTTGTCTCCTCTCTCTCCGGCCACATTGTCATGGGAGGATACCCCTGAGCTCAGGGAGGTCCTTCGAGCTCTGCCGACCAAAGAAGACATCCAGGCTATGTTGGGGCAGTTTATGACGGCTCTGAAAGGGTAGCTGGAAGAGGTCAGAGATGGCTTACAGCAGAATGACAGACGTGTTGGAAAGGTGGAATTGGTGGTCACTGATGCAGTCACTAGGATCTCTGCTCTAGAGACTTCTCTCACCGCCCAGCAGGGTCATCTCCTTCAGTTTCAGTTACACCTAGAAGATGCCGAAAACCGCAATAGGCATAACAACCTGTGTTTGCAGGGGATACCGGAGGCTACCTCCGGAGCGGAACTGAGGACCATCTTTAATGAAGTATTGGGTCAGCCGCCTACTACTATTGAACTGGATCAAGTTCACCTTGTCACGGGCTCCCGTGCTCCTGCTGCCTCTAGTACCAGATGTGTTGTGCAGAGTGCATTATTTCACCATAAAAGAAGAAATCCTACGTAAGTCCTGAAACATGGGCACAATTGATTTTGATGGGGCCCAGATCCAAATTTTGCCTGATCTTTGCCGTCAAACCCTGTACAGGCGGCATCTGCTGAGGCCTTTCCAGACAATGGGTATTTTGTACAAATGGGGATACCCGTTTTCGTTGATTATCAGGAAGACGGAGCGCTCATTTGTCCTGAGGCCCCCATCCCAGTTTGTGGAATTATCACACTTTCCGGATTGTGTGGATCTGCCTACTCCCGCCTGGTTGCAGCTACAGGAAGACACCCGCCAACCGATGTCGACGCAACTGAGACCCCAAAGACAACGGTCTGAGAGACATCATCGGGAACCTGCGGACCGTGACCCCAACACGCCAGAGAGCTAAAAGTTTTACAGTTACATTCTCTCTCTGCATATTTCAGCCTTGTCTTTTTTAGGGGCTATTTTACCAGAGAATGACTCCCCCACGAGGGTGGTGCTGGCCCTTCCAATGATGCTCTGGTGTCCTCCTGGACCCCTACTTACAGTGGGTGGCCTGGCCTATGGGACTGTCATCCCTTTTTGTATTGTTCTTGGACTTTGTTTTTTCAGGGAGCAAGCCCTATTCGTCATACCCGGAGACGTACGCAGTGGTCCCCCCTGGTGACTGGCCTATGACTACAATGCAGGGATTTGAAGGAAGATTCAGCCACCGGACAGTGCCCGAACATTGTTACACCGTGCCTCTGTAAATTCACCATTGTTACACCGAAGCCTCTGTGACTTCAGGAAATCTCAGGGACACTCCTGAGGTGTAGCACCCCTGATAGGGGAAGTTGGTCCATGTTGCTGTAACCGTAGCATACGTGTACAAAGTTGTGATGTCTGGGGATGGTTAAAGAATAGGGGTTAGGCCCGGGGCTGGTCTCTGGAACCTAGGGTGGCACTCTTCTTGAGGAGGTATCTTCCTGGCAACCTGGCCTGACCATATGGGGGCGCTACCTGAGGGCCTTATGGACACTACCGATATAGGGCAGAGAAGATCTCATATGTACCCAGACTCAATATCACTTTCGGGTAACAGGTGGTCTCCCTTTAGTGGTTAGAAGAGTGGTCCTACTTTGTAATTGTTATGTTTGCTCTACTCTCATACGGGTGGTGAAAGGGGCGGTCCTCCCTTGAAGAAACGTTGAATAGGTTGAGTCCCAATATACATAGCCTAGTAGGTTTTGTGGCAGAGTTGTGTGTTCTGAATTTACTTATCCCTGCCCTGCATCTCTCGATGCTGTCCTGGTTTACTGCTTCCCCCACTACGGACGGTTCCTCCCTGTAACAAGGAGGTAGTTATAGGACCGCCCACGTTCTGATAGGTTTTACCCGGTACGGGTCGCCATTTCTATCTGTTAAGTGTGTAATCTGTTTCTTGCTAAACTACTCTCTTCCTCTACTTCTGTTTCTCTCTTTTTCTTTGTCTCCTTTTTTTTGTCTTTTTCTTTTGTTTTTGTTTCTCTGTCTTCAGGTCTGTTCCGGTATCTAGATTGCCTGAGCTCCCAGTGGATAGAGCTCTGTTTGCCTTTGCTTACTGGGCACCTGTGGTCGGTCTCCAGATGTCACAAAGTGCCGGACCTTTGTGTGACCTCCTTGAATGCTCGTGGTCTGAACATCCCTGAGAAGAGCTTGCGTCTCCTGGGGGACCTGTGGTGGGTGCGTACCAGTGTGGCTTTTGTGCAGGAGACGCATTTTAAGATTGATCATATCCCCAAATTGGCCAACGTCCGTTTGGCCAATTTGGGGATATGCACAATGCACAATAGCACCCTCTATAGAGGACTACAAATCTCAGCAGTACTTTATACAGAAATGTTATTGTTATATAAAGTATTGCTGGGATGTGCAGTCCTCTATAGCCTGTGCCATTCTGCATTGCTGTAAATATTAGGGTTGCACCGATATATCGGCCGCCAAAAGATATCGGCCGTAAATGGCACTTTTGGCTAAATGCCGAAAGTGCAATTTTTCTGTTGATACAGCGGCGCATCCGTGCTTTCTTTCCTGCTCTGGGCGCTGCTCTGTGTCCCAGCGGGGAGGAGAGAAAGTGACAGCCAGCCGAGCGCTGCGGGAGGAAAGCGCTGTGTTTGTGGGGTTTTTTTTGGGGGGGGGGCCCAAAAAAAATCTTGCACCAGGGCCCTTTGTTCCTTAGGTCCGCCACTGATTCCGATGCCTGACGTATCCCAAACGGTTATGTAACCTTCGGGCTCTACTACGCACTGTTGTCCAGCAGCTCGCCCCAGCGAGCTGCTGGACAACAAAAGGTTCAGGCACAGCGACAACAAAAGGTTCAGGCAGATTGCAGACGCAGGTCTTCTCCTCCATATAAGGTGTTCAATTAAAGCTACCGGCATCTCTTAAGATCCACCCCATTTTTCATGTTTCTCTGTTGAAGATCTATCGTGACAACACTTTTCCGGGTCGGGTAGCTATTCCCCCTCTTCCGGTTCTGGTGAATAACGATGAAGAATATGAAGTCGAAGAGATACTGGATTCCCGTAGACGTGACGGTGGCCTGGAATATCTCGTCCCCTGGAAAGAATACGGTCCCAAAGAACGTTCCTGGGAGCCTGCCGGTAATCTCCACGCTGCTGCCAAAGTACGTGCATTCCACCGGAGACATCCTGACAGGCCTTCCCAGGTTCGTGTCCGGAGGCTGCTCCTTGGTGGGAGGCTCTGTCGTGTGACCAGGGGTGCCCTCTTACCTGGGGTACGGCGGGCACGGTGGAGATTGTAGGGTGCTTCTTGGGGTGATTTGGTGCCCGGCAGCGGCTGGTTGCAGGTGCGCGCATGCGTGCGCGTGACGTTGCCGTGGCCTATTAGTCGCTTCGGGTGCTGATCATTGCCAGGGAGGGCTTTGCGAGCACACCTTCTCCCTATTGGTTCCCCCGGGACCTGTAGCCTCCTCGTTGCCCAGACAACGGGGGCGTTTCTGGTTCCTGCTGGCTTTAAGTCCCAGCCAGAGTCAAGACTTGTTGATGAGTTATTGTGCCATACCCAAAGCAGCTACGAAGCCTCGTTTCCTGTTTCATGCCCAACTATTTGGATCTCCTGGTTATCGACCTCTGGCTTGTCTCCCCGTTTATGATACTCGCTGCCTGCCTCGACCCGGACTGTACTCTGACAACATATTTTGGATCATCCTATCTTTTACCTCAGACTTCTGGTATTGTTCCCTGCTATTGGGGTCCACTCCCGCAAACAAGGGACCTTCGCTCCCCCCTAACACTAAGGGGAAAAAAATCTAAAGTATAGATGGGGCTTCCCGTTTTACCTCTTGGTAAAAAAGGACTGTAAAATAAGTGAGCTCCACAATCCAGTAGGTTTATTCACAAAAAGACTGGACATTGCAACAGTGGAGTTGGGACAATCGACAGTCGAGAAATATACGACATTAAAAAGTTTTGGATAATCGTATATGGGGTATAATGAAGGTATGAGGGGGTATGATATGGATTATTGGCAAGGGGAAGAAGGGTGGGATAGGGAGGGGGGATGGGAACGAGAGGGTAGGGGGGATAGTATTAACACATTGGGTGAAGATAATGTATGGCAAATAGAATTGCCAAAGGGTCAGGGGTTATGAGGGAAGAACCACATGGATGTAAGGATTTTGAGAAAGGCTAATGGAAGGAGATTGGGATACTCCCTCTTAAATCAAGGTGTTACGGGGCAAGGGAGATTGTGTGGGGTACAGAAGGGATTGGGGGGTATGGGAGGGGGAGGTAAGGACGAATTGGGGGAGCTGGGGTGTAAGGGAGTGTGTAGGGGGACATTTGCAATAATGGGGAGCACAATGGGATTTTTGGGGATGGTTAGAATTGTGAATTCTCTTTTTTTTCCCTTTATCTCTCTTCCTTCTCTTTGTGAAAACAAGAAGTCTACTCTCCCGGGTTGGTTTTTGGAGTGGCCATCACTCACCTCCCCATCGGGTAATGCTTTTTGGGTGAATGCTGGGGTACAAGGGGCGGATATTTTATCCGATATACCTGGTGGGGTGTTAAATGGAGTAACGATGCTCTGGATGTTTTGTTTGGTTTTGTTCTGTTTTTGTTTAGATTGTATTTTTGCTATTTTCTTTTTAACCTCTCTGGTGGTATGATTATTCAGGATTTTAGCATCCCAAAGCGGTACATTGTTTTTCATGGAAATTTGTTTTATATTGTAGGCCCGTAATTCTTAGTAAATCTTAGGAATAACTTACCTAAATCTGTCCAAAACAAGAGTCCAGTAGACATCCCGGGTATGATAAAGTTTGAAACACGAAATCAAAAAATTATAATATAATAAATTATAAATAATTATAATAAATTATAATATAATAAATAATTATAAAAAATTATAATATAAT
>NW_017308566.1:96445-113694 GCF_000935625.1 Nanorana parkeri | reverse complement strand
GTCCAGTGGGAATTCTGGGGGCGCTGCCTGATCCGTACCAACGCTCGGTCGCATAATTGTCGCTGTTTTAGGTCAAAAGCGGTTTTAGACCAGGTACAAAACAGCGATAGTAAATTAGAATCACTTGCAGAATTGAGCGATAGCGATTCGTTGGGAAATTCATCATCAGACACTGAAAGTCACTTTCAGTGTCTGATGACAAATTTCCCAACAAATTGCTATCGCTCAATTCTGCAAGTGATTCTAATTTTCTATCTCTGTTTTCTACCTGGTCTAAAACCGCTTTTGACCTAAAGGGACGCTTTTTGGATGCCATAGACATTCTCAAGTTTCCAGGCAGAAAGAACAGTAAAAGTGCAGGCAGGGCACTGGACAAAGCTCTAGGGACAAAATTGAAGTGAAATAGTTTGATACATAAGTGTAATTATAGCAGATTGCATTGTATTCTGTCTTTTCTGTGTAAATGTCATTTTTCACTTTTGAATTTCCCACCCACTCCGCTCCCCACTGTAACGCCCGAAAACGAAACTGAAAGCCGAATGCCGGCATCGGCCGGGCGCACACAGCAGAGGACGCCGCGGGCTCGCAGGGACACGGTAAGTGACACTTTTGTGCTATCCCAAGTCTGGCTCGGGGGTTACCGCTCCTGGTACTGAAAATTAACCCCAAGCCAGACTCGGGAATACCGCCAGGGAGGTTAATGTCCATTTTTTTAATTAATGTATATGTTTTGTTTAGTTTTTTCTTCATCCACCAATTATTGTTGTTTGCTTAGGATATTGATTCTTAACAGTGTGCTAGTGTGTCTACCAGACAGGAAAGTTATTATTGGTGTGTATATTCACTGTATGGTGGCTTTTCTGCTGCCATATATGCAGTGGTGTATCTATGTATTTGGCTGCCCTAGTCAAGCCAAGCTTCGGCCGCCCCTGGCACCTTACTAGCACCCCCCACTCTAGTTGCACCGATACCGAGCCACCCCCAGGATTACTTGCCGTCACTTCATCAAGGGAGCCGGACAGCACAGCCGACGGATGGGATTGTGACTCGGAGAACGAAAAGCAGACGGCGGCCACTTAATCGATCTTACTGCTTCCTGGGTCAGAGCGGCTCTGTGACCCAGGAAGTAGTAAGATCGATTAAGTGGCCGCCGGCTGCTTTTCGTTTTCTGAGTCACGATCCCATCCGTCCTCCCACCCTCTTCACAAGCAGGCAAGCCGCCCTCTACTCCTACAAACAGACGGGCTCCGGCTCGCCCCTCCTCTTCACACCATAGGCAATTGACTACCGCGTTTGAACAAGGCGTTTGACTACGGCCACCCCCCAGGAAGGTGCCGCCCTAGGCAAACGCCTAGTTTGCCTCGCGGTAAATACGCCCCTGCATATATGTGTGTATACTATGGCGACTGTTGGAATAATCTGAGCTTACTTAATGTGACATGGATTTGTGCCTTGAACCAAGTGTATTTCCATAACAAAATGGCGAGTCACGGTATAGGAGTCGGTACGGATTCTCTGCGCAGCTGACAAAAGGGGAGAGACTTGTAAGTAAAACTGTATTTTTGCCCGCTGTGTCAGAGAATTTCTGCCCGACGAAAGAACGTTTTCGCTCTTTTTGCCGGGACTGGGTAAGTGTTTCTTTTCTTTGAGTTGTGTAGTCTGTGACGGATCTGATGATTGTGCAGAAATTGTATGGTCAGATTGTGACGTGTATGGTCAGAGAGGGTTGCTGTGTATGTGAGGAGCTCAGTGTTAGGTTTTTGTGGTAAAAGTGTTTTTAAGCTGAACGGAAATCTATTTGTTTTTGGGCTGGAAGTCAGTTTGATGCGGTTTTGTCTTCTAGGCTCTAAAGCTCAGTGATTGTTGTATTTCTCTGTTTGTACTGGATCTCAGTGCGGCCATCTTGGTGTCCTTTGTGTAAGACCGTGCGGCCAGCGACCATTGTGGTGTCCTTTTGTGTAAGACCGTGCGGCCAGCAGCCATCTTGGTGTCCCTTGTGTAAGATCGTGCGGCCAGCGACCATTGTGGTGTCCTTTGTGTAAGACCATGCGGCCAGCAGCCATCTTGGTGTCCCTTGTGTAAGACCGTGCGGTCAGCAGCCATCTTGGTGTCCTTTGTGTATGACCATGTGGCCAGCGGCCATCTTTGTTTTCCTGTGTGTTTGTTTTTGCATTGAGGACCGCATGGCTGTGCAGACATCTTGTTTGTAGTGAATTTATTTGGTTTTAGTTTTAGAATGCAGCTTTAGTGCTATTGTTGCAGTTCTGAATTAAAATTCGTTTTTGTTGGATTTGGTTTCTATTCGGTTTGGTGCTGCAGGTTTTTTTACAAGGAATTCAGTTTTAGGCTGGTTCACTTTTAGCTGAGTCTGGTGTCTATGGAAAGCGATTTTGTTTTTTGCATGAAATGTCTGTTTTTGTGCAGGATAGTGATTTTGTCGTGTTGTAACTCTTATCATTGTGTGAACATTAGGGGCAGTTTAGTGGTGAAATTGTCCGAGAGTTACTGATTTTGCTTAATGCTTTGAGTGTCTGTGGCTGTTATACGGAATTGTTTGGCATAGTTAATGGTGGTTATTACAGGTACTGCAGTGTAAAAGGGTGTTTTGTAGTTCTGTGCCAAAAGTATTGGGACAACAAGCCATAGAGTTTGATGGCATTAATGCAGTATTACAATTCCTGTATCATGGAAGCCATTTTTAAGGAGGTAGCGAAAGTGGAACGCACAGCGGCCATTGTTGAAGCCATGCAGGGGTCATCTGACCCGTGGCTACAAGCACAGAGTTGTGTAACCCATATGATTGCTTCCAGACAGTGGCACAAACGAAAGGCAAAGTATGCTCTGATTTTTGCTGCTGGTTGGATAGCTGATAAATATCAGGAGTCTTGTAGGCTGAAGCTGAGTTTGGAAGGACAGGTAGAAGAGTTAAAACTTGAGATTGGGAGATTGAGAACTCTTGTCCAGCACGCTGCTGAAGCTAGCACTGAGTATGAACTACCGCAAGGAACGGTTGTCTGAAAGCGTAATGAAAGCGCAGGCCGAGCATTCTCAAGGTTTGGTCCGGATTCATCCAGAGACATTGGAACAACCGTTAGAGAGTCATAGTGCGATCATGACTGCAGCTAATGTTTCTAGGGACTCTGGGTCAGATTCTGAAACTGACTCGGGGATGGCGATGGACGATGTAACTGTGGTAAGACGTATTAATACAGTCCAAGAGGTTACCTCAGATAAGTCTGTGGTGAGTCCGCAGCAGGGTAAGTCGGCATGTGCTCAGTGGTTTCGTGCGTGGAGGCAAGCTAAGCGTTGTTTCGCATGCCAAAGAACTGGGCACATTGCTAGGTACTGCGTGGTAACTCATGGCAACACACACAGGGAGGTTAAGTCTCCCATAACCACACTGAGGAGTCAAGTGGTTTATTCACCAAGGTGGGGTAACGGCCCCAGATATGGTTCTTTGCAAAGGCATGGAAGCCAGTGACAGCCGGGGCCTTGGGCTTATGGAACAGATTTTAAAGCCCGATATGAATTGTTGAAATGGGAAAATGTTAAGCTTAGGAAAGAACGAGATCGCTTCTGGGAACAGATCAGAGTTTCACATTTTGTGCACCAGAGAAGGGGGGATGAAGAAATGTTGTTGAGATCTTTCTAAACCATTTTACTGTTTGTATTTTACAGGAAAAAATGGACCGAAATTAACTAACTTTTCTTTCCCTAGAAACCTGTATTGGGGACTTTTTGTAATGTAACATCTTTCTTCTCTGGTAAAATGAATGTAACATTGGCTTGAGACTGGAAAAAATTAGCATGTCAATGCCGGGGTGAGAAGAAACTGTCCTAGCATTGTTTACTGTTTCAGACGAACCCACCAAGACAGTGATATGTTAATGACACGATTGTTTGATTGCAGGGTGTGTGTTCCAGAGGCAATAAGTTTTTTTTATTCTTTTCTGTTTTTGTATTGAGTTTCAGTTTTAAGGGAAATTCTTACTTTTTGCTGAATTTCAATATATATAGCGAGACTAAGTTGAACTGTGAAGTTTTTTTTGTAAAGAGTACATTTTGAATGTTTGGGCGTTTTTTTGTTTCTTGAGAGGGCTATTCATGCCCCTGCCGCCACTGTTTTGGGTTTTACAACATGAGCAACAGTATCGCATTACTGTTGGTTTTGAGGTAGAAAAGAAATGATTTGGTTTTAAAACTTTCTTTTTATATTTACTTTCCTGAGGCGGATTGCGCAAGCGAGAGTAACACACTTTTTGTTTGGAGTTGCTCTGCGCAGCGAGTAGTCAATTTTATCTGGAGTTTTATCGTGTGACTACTGAAATAGACAACAGAAGGCTATCCCCATGAACAACTGTAGTGAGAGAAGCCACATTGTACTGTAGAGAAAGCGGGCGTAAATGTGCTGTGCAGTTTAGTCTGGCGACGCAGTGTAGGGGTCATATAGCGGATATGGTTGCGTATGCATACACTGTGAGGGGTAGAAACATAATTCGGAGGGGTGATCTGTGGTTGTTGCATAGTTATATTACAGTGTAAAAGAGTGGTACTCCATGGGTCTGTGCCAAACGTGATGGGTACAACAAGCCATAGAGTTACACATCGCCTCGATTAGGGTTTCTAGTTGGGGGACAATAGGAGTTGTAGTCCGCCAATGCACCACAGAAAAAAGCCACCGGGTGGTGCGCTCCTGAATTCGGTGCGCAGGTTTCCCTGGACGCAGGGTAAGACTAGAGTCGATTAATCGCCATGGGCAATGGGCCGTCCATGCAAGGGAAGGAAAGCGAGGCTTCCCACAGTCAGACGGCTGCACAAGTACATGAAGTCTAGTTTTTGGGGTTTAGGCCATGAAACCTCTTAAAGAATGGTATAAGATAGTCCGAGGGTACCGCGTGGGGTATGCCTCTGGAAGGGACTTTTGATGCCTGGAAATGGGAGAAACCGAGTTAGACCCGGGCCGCAGGCATCAGGGACTTTAGATGTAGATCAGTTATGGCTTCAGAAGTCTGTAATGGTAAATCGGCAGGGCATACAGAAGGCGGTTCAAGTCCGGAGGAACCGCATTATGTGGACCTGGTCCGAGGGGGGATAGCCGTGATCCAGTGTCCAAAGCGGAAGAGGCTCTTTTCTGGGCTGACTCTGCTGAAGCAGGCTGGATCCACCAACACTGGATCTGTTGTAGTTTCTCAGATGTCTCACTGTTGTCACCAATGCAATGAACTCTGCGTGCTCTTTCTCTACCTAAGAGCGTAACCTAACCTGGAGACGATGCACCGTGTAGAATCCAGCTTCTCTTCTTCCTGGTTTTGAGGAAGAAGAGAAGGGGGGAGATAATGGTGTGAAAAATGACAATTTTCCAACTTTCTAACCTATCAATTTTCCAACTTTCTAACCTATCAATTTTCCAGCCTAGTAGGGAATCACGTCGAGTCGGAATCTTTTTAAAGCTTTGGGGGTCTGGGGGATCTCTAGTTTTTCGATTGGATCCGGGCTAAAGGAAATGGGAGTACATGTACTTATGGTGTTTTATTTCCTTCTATACTCCGGAGTGAGATGTTCCTGATGTCTAATCGACCGAGTTACCGAAGCCCGACCAGACAACGACATTATCGCTGACGAGACGAGACGCCCTGAAGACCAACCCATGGACCAGATGCGGAGGATTCCAAAGCGACCGACGACCGAAGCGACCCCCCACCTCCTCTGAGCCACCTCCCGAAGAGCAGAACCTACGTGTCAAGATTCGTTGTCAAGGCCAAAAGTCTGCGTGTCAAGCATTGCGGGAAAAACATTGACCGTTATTTTCCATCGTCTGTTTTGCATTTATGGATTCAGGATTTTTCCGGATACAAGAGTGACTGTTTTTTTCCAAAGAAGAAGATTGAGATTCATCGAGGGACACTGAGGAGCATATGACAAAGAGGAGGGACTGTTGTGGAAATTTTATTAGGATGTGGTTTTAGTGTATTGTAATGTTTTGTCATTAGTCTCTCAGTGTCTAGGTAAATAGACGCTGGAGGTTAATCCATTGGAGGAGATTTCTTATGCGCAGCGGAGCAGTGTCTTCTTGGCGAATGTATGGACGCCGGCTGGGGCCCCCCGTGCAATGCATGGATTTATTGGCTTGCGTGGATACATTTGTCTTGAACGCAATATATGAAAGGAACGTGCGTTTGTTCTCTCTGGTGTGCCTGATCAACACGCTTGAGATGATATAACGTTATCCCTGTGAATGAGCGCGCATGAGAATCCTAGTAACGTTATGTGGCATTGATCACTGAGCCGCGCTGGATAAAGTCACGGTGGTGATAGATTATTCTACTACATGTGATTGTTCTACTAATGTGTTTTGTTAGCTGGCTACTGTTCACTTCCTGTCTGTCCCACTTCCTGGTTTGCTGGTTGTTGAAATCATCTGTTGGTTTGCCATCACTTCCTGTCTCGCTGTTTGAGACACCCCTTCCTGTCTGACATCAGTTCCTGTTGGGCAGGTATAAACAATAAACATACCTGAACTCAGGTCTCTTAGCATGGGATCAACGAACAAGCAACATCTGTCTCCTGACTCTATATGACTCTATAAGAAGGAGATACTTCCAGTCCTTGCATAAAGGAGCGTAGTACAACGGGGGAAATTCTTTGCGTTTGGCGCAGCTTAATGCGACATGGATTTGTGCGTTGAACCAAGTGTATTTCCATAACACAGTGCAAAACTAGAAGATGATATTTCTTTTTTTTTCTGGTCATTTAATGAAGGTTAGACTTCAGGATTGGTGGTATGGGATACTTTGAAAGCCTATCTTAGAGGTCTATGCATTAAATATGTGAGTCGAATTAAGTCCGCTACTAGACAACGTGAATGGTTAGCGAGGCAGGCAGTTGTAGATAGTGAAAAAAACATTTATATATCGTATTCATCTGATGCTACACAAGCTGCGTGGACTAAGGCCACAAATTATCTTGCATCTCTGGTACATACAAGGTCACAAAATAAAATAATTTTTTACAAGGAGAGTGTTTTGGGTGAAGGGAGAGGCCGCGTGTAGACTTCTTGCCCAGATTGCTCGCATAAAGATTATGCATCTTTATATGCTACAAAAGCAGCATATTCGGATGCTGAATTGGCAAAGTATCCGTCAGGCATAAGTTTGCCCACTCTATCTGCTGAAGATACCTTGGACCTAGAGGCTCCAAATCACTATACAGGAGATGGCACAAGCGCTTGCTAGTCTCCCGAATGATAAGGCCTGTTGTGACAAGATTAGCCTAAAGGCAGCCATTTTATGTATCTTAGTAGGTTAGAGGATTTCCTTAGATTTCCAGGAACTTATGTAACCAAATTTTCTTGTGTAATGTTTCCTTGCAAACTCCTTTGGAATGTACCATTTTGGGAGTATGCTTCTGTTCTTGTCATAATTAGTTACACAAAATGTCAACTGTTTTCTATCCCAGTACCTGTCTGTACCATGCTATTCTACACGCATCTGTTCATTTCACCCTATAAAAACTTGCAGCACTTTTAATAAACAGAACAGCTTGATTGCCGAACCTGAACTATTCTCTGTGTGCACACATACTGGATTTCAATGTATGACTTGGGGCCTGTTATGACAGAACCCAGGTCCTGATGGGTTGCCAATAGAATTGTATAAGAACTATAAAGAATCTATTCTGCCTTTCTTCCTGCAAACATTTAATAGAGCATTAGATCTCGGACGCCTTCCAAGTATGAGGCCACTATTATTATGCTTCTTAAAAAACACAAAGATCCCTTTTAACCAGAATCATATAGACTGATTTCATTGTTGAATAATGATGTCAAAATATTGGCTAAAGTGTTGGCCAATAGATTGTCTAAACAAATTTAATCTATTATACATTCAGATCAATCTGTTTTTTGACCTAATAAATCTATGGCTATCAATATATGAATAGCCTATTTAAATATGCAAGTGCCTATAGATAATACTGGTAATAGAGCATTTTTGGCTTTGGATATAGCAAAGGCATTTGATAGTGTTGAATGGAGGTACTTATGGGCCATTCTGTCTCTATTTGGGTTTGGACCCCAGTTTGGTGCTTGGATACGTTTGTTATACATAGTTACATAGTATTTGAGATTGAAAAAAGACACAGATCCATCAAGTTCAACCCATTGCATGTATGCATGTGATTCTGCATGTGTATGAGTCCCTGCGTGATCTTGTTCTTAAGAGTACCTGTACCTCTGAATGTTACAGTCTCTTATGAAATCGTCCAAAGGCTTTTTAAAAGATTCAATACTCTCAGCTGAAATCACTGCCTGCGGCAGCGAGTTCCGAACCCTAACCGCTCTAACTGAGCCCCTTCACCCTTGTGCTGAAATCTTTTCTCCACCAATTTTGTTATGGAGTTTAACGTAAAACGTAAAAAGTGTATTGCTGATGTTGCTATCCCCATTGAACATCAGAATCCTATCCCCCCTTAATCTCCTCGCTTCCAGCGTGAACATGTTTACATTTAGTAACCTTGTCTCATAGCTTTGTTCCTCCATCCCCTTAATTAGTTTGGTTGCCCTTCTCTGGAATCTTTACAGCTCAAGCACATCCTTTCTGTGTATTGGTGACCAAAACTGGACCGCATACTCCAGAGGAGGTCGAACTAGCTATCTATAAAGTGGTAAAATTATAGATTTGTCTCTACAGTAAATTGGCTTTTTAATACAAGCCAGAACTCTGCTCGCTTTGTTTGCAGCGGCCTGGCATTGCAAGCTATTATTCCATCTGTGGTCTACTATGACCCCAGATCTGTTTCCATTTCTGACTTCCCTTGAGGAGCACACCTTAATGTGTTTTACTTTTGCCTATTTTTAACCCCAAAGTGCATTACTTTACATTTATCGACATGAAACCTCATCTGCCATATAGTTGCCCACTCCCCTATTTTATCCAGGTCCTCCTGTAATGTTCTACTGTCTAGGTCCGTGTCTATTACCCTCCCGATTTTATTATCATCAGCAAACATGGCTATTCATGCCCTCCCCGATATCGTTAATAAACAAGTTGAATAGTATGGGGCCTAGCACAGAACCCTGAGGCACACCACTCATGACCCTAGATATATCTGAAGAGGAGCCAATTATCGATACTCTCTGGACACGTTCCTGTAGCCAGTTCTCTATCCATGCTTGTGTAGTAAGCGTTTATGAGGTACTGTGTCAAATGCTTTCGAAAAATCCAAATATACCACATCCACCGGCCGGTCCATCCAGATCTCTACTTACCTCTTCGTAGAATGTTAGGAGGTTGGTCTGGCATGCAGGTTATCTGGTCCTAAAGCTTTATTGGCATTAAGTTTTTCACGTTTATGTTGAACCCCGGCTATCGTCAGCCACTGAGGTATATTTTGCAACAAGCCACTTGCATTCTTATCTACATTAAATCCATCCTTTTCCCGAGTGTATACCGAGGAGAAAAAATAATTCAACACCTTGGCCCTCTCCCTGTCGTTTGTGACTAATCTCCCATTCTCATCTTTTATTGGGCCAATCTGCTCTTTTCTTACCCTTTTATTGTTTATACAGTATATTGGTAGATTTTTTTGGGGTTCCTTTTACTAACTGTGGAGATATGCTTTTCTCACTCTATTTTAGCTGCCGGAATTTCATGTTTACATCTCTTATTACATTCCTTGTAGTTCTAGAATGCCAAAGCCATCCTCTCCATCTTATATTTTTTAAATGCCACGCTCTTGTCCTTGATGTGTTGTTTTACTGTCTTATTTAGACATGCAGGTTTAGTTAATGATCTTTTACTTTTGTTACCCAATGGTATGCACTTGGTGATAGCATTATGTACTGTATTCTTAAAATAATCCCACTTCTGGTCAGTGTTCAGTGTGAGAAATACATTTTCCCATTCGGTGTCGCATACTAGCTGGCACAGCTTATCAAATTTTGCCTTCCTGAAGTTTAGTGTTCTTGTCCGACCCACACATTTCTCTTTCCTGTACCCAATATTAAAAGTAATCACATTGTGATCACTATTACCCAGTGTCTCCCTGCTATGTCTGCAACAAAGTCCCCATTATTGGAAATTATTTAAATCTAATATTACATTTTTCCAAGTTGGAACCTCAACCATTTGATTCATGAAATTGTCCCTCAACAGGTTCAGAAAACGGCCCGCCTTTATCGATTGAGAGGTTCCAATAGACCAATAGATGTCTGGATAATTAAAATCACCCATTACGGACATGATGGTGTGGAGACGTGTCTAGTTAGAGCTCCGAGCACACCACCCGCAGCGCTGACAACCCGGACTCGGACGAAACTACAAGCCCACAGCCTTAAAAATGAGCTTGAATAAGAAAAATATGCGAAGCGGTGCTGCTAAAACCACAGCCGCCGGCATCAAAAAGTACATGGCACCAGACCGGACGGGCCTGAATACGTCGCAGGGCACGACTCAGACCGGCTCACAAGCCGCATACTCACCGCATTCATCCCAGCATAGACCGGACCCTGAGATGTCCTACCTCGGAATCAGGAGACGAGTGGGAGTCCCAGATTGGAGTGTCGCTGGACGAGCTGGTGCGTGTCCTTCCCACTAGACAGGACCTAGCAGACATTCTCCGCACTCTCGAGGTGAGGTCACACACCTTCTCCACAGAGTGGAAGATACAGAGAGCCGATTGGATAGACATGCCGCGGCTATAGTAACCCTGCAGAACCAGTTCCAATCCGTGGCCAGAATGCAGAGGGACCTAGCATATCGTATGGAGGAGCAAGACAATCGGGGACGCCGTAACGGATGCAGATTTGGCGGCCACCCTGCGAGACATTCTTAACCCTATAATGGGCAGGACTCCTACCACTCTTCTCCTACTTGATAGGGCAGGGCTGTAGCTACCATGGGGCGAGTGAGGCACTCGCCTCAGGTGCAGCTGAGAGGGGGCACAGCCAGGGCCGGCCTGGCTGCGCCCCTTGTCCCTGTTGCCATGGCGAGCACAGGGCACCATTGGCAACAAGGGCCCCAGGTAGCCAACACAGCCGGGGCTCGGCAGGGAGAAGAGGGGCCGCACAGGCTCCAGCCTCTCCTCGGATCCCCGCTGATCTCTCCCGCCTGTATGGGCAGAGGACTCTGTGTCCTCAATCTCTTTTTCTATTTCAAAAGGAAAATGTCAGGGGTCTGTATAGACCCCTGATAATTCCCCAAAGCCTCCCAACAGTAAAAAAATAAATAATATTAATAAAAAATAAAATAAAAACACCTGCACACACACGCACACATATTAGACACACTAGACATGTGCAAAGACTAAAAATTAGTTTTGGACTTATGTTTTCATAAGTTTGTCAAACTAAGCAAATTTTTATGCTATTTTGGATTTGGGCACCAGAGTATTCTGCACATGCGTGCTGCTATCCTGGAGGCGGGGTGCATGACATCACATACCGCACAAGTCTGTTGGGGGGGGGCACAATTTTTTGTTCTTGCCTCGGGCGCAAAAGGAGCTAGCTACGGCTCTGTGATAGGGTATATAGAATACCTCGCCCGTGGGGCATGCAGACCCCCAGAGACGTGATATGTCGATTACACTATCATACGGATAAAGAAATTATTTTGATGAAGTTGCGGGAGATACCGCAGATAGAAGCTAATGGCGTACACCTACAAATTTTTCCTGATCTGGCTAGAAAGACTCTCACAAGGCGCAGGGCTTTACGTCCGCTGCTAGACCTGCTTCGTTCTAAAGATATCCAATACTGCTGGGGCTTCCCGGCATGCTTAATTGCCAGATGACAATGCAAGACGTTGGTCCTCCGCTTCCCGGAAGAACTGGAGGCTTTTTGTGAAGCTCTGCAGGTCATGGCACCGAAGCTACCAGGATGGAACGACGCGCTACCAACCCTACCACCGCTGCAAGACCAGCAATGGAGGGCAGTGGGTACCGCTTTACCGTTGGCTCAACAGGAAATTTGAAAGCTAAAAGGCTTATATGTGGACTTTGTCCGGAGTACGAACGTAAAAAAGTTTTCGCGGGTGTGCGCTGGACCGGGTAGCTATGGTGGCATTCAGGGGCTTTGGCACCCCTGTCTACTTAAGACCTGGCTTGACCGGTGGCACCTTAGATGATCCTGCCACGAACCCCAGAAGCTGTATTTATGGTTCCAAGGGAACCCGTTTATGTAAAGTTTTACCTCAGTGTTTTGTCTTTATGATATATAACACTGAAGACCAAGAGGGGGGATCCTCTTCTCGATCCCCTATACTTTTTATGTGCAACTACTTTTCTGATTTGTATTATTTTCTTAATGTAATGGCTTTCTTTCCCTCCCTTACCCCCATTCACCTTAGTAGTCGTGCAGAGATCTCCAGAGGCGGTCATGGGGAGAGAGATGGACGCGGTGTAACCTAAATGGCAGACATTAAATTAATTAGCTACAATGGCCGTGGGCTGAATACCCCGGCTAAACGACATGCCCTATATAATTGAAAACGCTGGACGGAGATATAGGGTTCCTTCAAGAAACACATATAGCTCATACGTCACATGTTAAACTGTACTCTCAACAATATCCTATATGGTACTATAGTACGTCACCATCTAGTAAACAAAGTGGCGTCGCCATTGGGTTCCATAGACGCCTGCCAGTTAATTTACTCGAGATGAAAACAGACTCTGCTGGGAGATCTATATTTATAAGGGGAGAGATAGGACAGAAGGTATATACTCTGGCAAATATATATGGACCAAACCAAGCTCAGGTACCATACTTAAAGCAAACACTGAATTCTCTGATGGATTTCCAGGCAGGTATAACGATACTTGCAGGGGATTTCAATGTACATATGGACCCGTCCTTAGACTCTTCATCCGACGGAACACATGTAACATATAGACAAATTTCTAATCTTAAAACACACTTCCAAAAACTACAGCTTATGGACACTTGGCGCACACTACATCCACATGAAAAAAATTACACGATATACTCACTTGGACACAACATGTATGCTCGTATCGATTATATATTTATGGAACACAGACACCTGGATTTACTCCGGGAGGCCACTATATTAACAGCCACAATATCAGACCCTTCTCCTACCATTTGCCCCCCCCATATCCATTTGCCTGGAGAGACCTGGAGAGAATAGATCCCCGTATAGGTGGAGACTCAACGAACAGCTACTGGCCGACCCTAATATTGAGTCGGCTGTAAAAGAAGATCTCACTCTCTATTTTAGAGAAAACGATACAGAGTTTATCTCTCCGGGGATACTCTGGGAAGCCCATAAGGCAACGATACGGGGGAAATTGATAGCACAAGGTGCACGTAAAAAAAAGGAACGCACTCATAAAATCACGGAATTGACTCACAAGATAACCACCTTAGAACGAACACACAAACTATCCCCGGCGGAAGCTCATCTCCAGGAATTATCCGAAGCACGGGAAGAACTACGTAAGGTCTTACAAGCTAATTATACTAGATCTGTGAACTATTTGTCTCAACAGACCTATGAATTTGGAAATAAGCCAGGCAGGCACTTGGCCCGTATGTTACGTGCCCGCCAAAATGCGGGTTTTATTTCCAAAATCAAGACGGTGACCAATGTTGTCACGTACTCCACGAAAGAGATAGCCCAAACTTTTAGGGAATTCTATTCTAAATTATATAATGTTAGACCTAACCTCTCTAAACTAGCTAAAAAACGACATGACGACTCAATACGCTCGTACCTGGCTAATCTCCCCCTTCCTCAAATTGACCAGACTACAATGATGTCCCTAGAAGCCCCAATATCAGAACAAGAACTGAATGAGGCTATAACTACATCACCGATGGGGAAAAGCCCCGGCCCGGACGGGTTCTCGCTAAAATATTATAAAACCTTTCAAACTACACTTTTACCTTATTTATGCACATACTTAAACACTTTCCTCACAGGTAGCCCCCCTGACCCCACTACATTACACGCCCATATCTCGGGCTTCCCTAAACCCGGTAAGGACCCAACTGTTTGTAGCAGCTATAGGCCTATCTCATTATTGAACACTGACATTAAATTATATGCAAAAATCTTAGCCAATCATTTGGCCCCCTTATTACCTCATTTTGTTTCAGCAGATCAGTCTGGGTTCATACCGGGCAGGGAGGCCAGAGACAATACGCAACGGGCACTGACACTGGTTAATTATGCCTCTGCATCTACCCTATCGACTATGATTCTCTCTACTGACGCCGAAAAAGCGTTCGATAGGGTCAAATTGGGATTATTTAAATATTACACTCGAACACTTTGGGCTCGCCCCAAGAATGTTACACTCAATTAAGACACTCTATCACAAACCTACGGCACAAATCAAGATTAACGGTAGTTTGTTGCACGTTTTTGAACTTCACAATGGCACCCGCCAGGGATGTCCTTTATTACCTCTTTTATTTGCACTATCTTTGGAGCCCATGCTCATTTCTATCAGGAACAATATAAATATTAAGGGCATTGAAGTCCAGGCCCAGGAACACAAGATAGCGGCATATGCCGACGACATTCTTTTCTTTGTCAGACAGCCCAGGACTATAATACCTAATCTCCTTAAGGAATTTGAACAATATGGTACGGTCTCAAACTTTACCATAAATCTACATAAATCAGAAATATTGAATCTCACAGTCTCTCCTCAAGAATGTCAGCACTTACGCAGCTCGCTACCTTTCACATGGAAATCACGTGGACTGAAATATCTGGGCATAAATTTGACCTCTAAATTCTCAGACAGGCAGAGTCAATGCTGTTAAAATGAACGTTTTGCCGAGGGTATTATACCTGCTGCAAACAGTGCCTATCTCTCTGCCAGAATGTTACCTTAGAACCATGCGTAAAGTGGTTGATAAATACATGTTGAGAGACAACATCATGGGCCAGATGGTGGAGGTCCTAACTAGAAAAAATGCCATCCTAGATTTAATCATTACTAATAATGCGGAGTTAATTGAGGATATTGTTATTGGGGAGACTCTGGGCAATAGTGACCACAACGTGATCACTTTCAATATTGAATACAGGAAAAGCAAGAGGGCTGGTAGGACAAAAACCCTCAATTTTCGTTTGTTTTGCTTTACCGATTTGGTGCAGCGACGCATGGGGTTTCTCAGCTGCTATTGGGATGTGCGGGATCCCTTGTGTGTTTCTGTGCTTTTAAGGAGGCTGGGCGTCCTCCTGACAAACCTGCACCCAATTTGAAATCTTCTGCCCCCATGTGCTCCAAGATGGAGACTCTCATAGTTTAGAGTTAGGACTGCACTATAAGAGGTGCCTTGGCGCGGCAGTGCGGCTTTCACATCCTCTGCAGAAGACGTGTATCCAAACCTCTGTTATTATCCTTAGTGGTGAGACAAGTTGTTTTACATGCTGGTTTGTGAGTGTGCCATGATACCTTTCTACTGTTTTACTGTTCAAAGCCCATTTCGTGTGCACCTTACTGTATAACTGGTGACAAATTGTTGAGTACATTTGTCGTTTGTTTTGCTTGGCTTAAATTGCCCCTGTGGCTGAGGGAGTCAACCTTATCAAGATGATCTGGATACCACAATTGTATTATTTACATAATTCTCCAATTAGGCTCCCTTCTTAGAGGTTTATGCAAATTGACAGTATATTCAGGGACCTTATCTGGAAACGAAAGCAAGATCGATTGAAATTGGAGACTTTACACAGACCCAAGGATTCGGGAGGCTTAGCTCTTCCTAATCCCTGGCTCTATTTTCTTGCTTCCTAATTACAACACTTTGCTGGTTGGAAATGCGAGGCGATGCATTTACAATTGTTCCGCTCTCGCCAGTATTTTTTTGATGGTTATAATCCTTTGGGTTATTTGGAGACGGATCTGCCTTTTAAAATGTTCTCCCACTTTGCCACAATCAGTTTAATGGGACATGTATTGGAGAAGTCTAAACAACTTTTACGAAGTTCAGGTCTCACTAGATATACCCCGATTTGGAACCATGGTAGACTTTCAGAGATATCCCAAGTTGCAGGATTTTAGGAACTGGTGCTGGGCGAGGGTGTGTACAGTCGCTCAGTTATATGTTGATAATACTCTCTGTTTATTTAAACAATTGCAATCCCAATTTGGATTGCCTCGGATTGCTTTCTACCAATATTTGCAACTTAGACATGCTTTGACTTCCCAATTTGGTAGTGCCTCCCCAGAGTTCCATTTAACACCGGTTTTGGATACCCTGGTCGCTGCTTGCAATACCAAGGGCATTATTTCCTATGTATATGCCCACTTAATAACTAACTCAATATTACAATCACCTTTGAGCGTTAGGGAAGATGTGGGAAGATGATCTAGGCCCTATTACAGATGAGGACTGGAGGGGAGTAGAGAGGGCTGTACTATAGACATGTTCACTGCCAAAAAATTTGTTTAGTTTAGTTTCGTTTTAAATTCGGATTTGTGTTATTTTGTTTTTCAGGATTCGGGTGTGAAAGTCAATTCGGATTCGGATTCGGACGAAATTCGGTAGCGTTAGTACGAACGTTCGTTTCGTTTTCTGTTCTTATTCGTTTCTTTTTCGTTTCGTTCGTTTGCAGCAAAAGTGACATTTGAGGGGGAAAAAATATTTTTCTCCTTCTCTAATGTCACTTTGCTCCAACGAACGAAACGAATAAGAAACGAATAAGAACAGAAAACGAAACGAACGTTCGTACGAACGCTACCGAATTTCGGAAATGGAAATTCGGATTCGTTTGCATTCGTTATGTCTGTAATTCGGAATTCTGATACATCCGAATGTCCGAATTTCCGAAAATTCGTCCGAATTTCGATTCGGAACGAAACGAATCGCACATGTCTACTGTACTGTCGGTGTCCTTATCCACTTCCCATAGACTTACTCAATTGTTTATTTTACATAGGACTTATCGCACTCCAGTTTCTGTTCAAAATAGGTGTCAGGAAGGATCCTTCATGTCCAAAATGTGGTTTTCGACAAGGTTCACTGATACATCTATTGTGGCGATGTCCCAAACTGGTTAGATATGGGGGTGCAGTGCTTAAGATCATACACTCAGTCTTTGGTATATTGTTAACCAGTTGACATCCGCGGTGTTAAACCCCCTTCCCATCCAGGCCATTTTTCAGTATTCAGCGCTGCGGTACTTTGACTGACATTTATTCCGTCATGCAACGCTGTACTGAAATGAATTTTATACCCTTTTTTGGGGACAGATAGAGCTTTCTTTTGGTGG
>NW_017308566.1:65076-91083 GCF_000935625.1 Nanorana parkeri | reverse complement strand
AAAAACAGTTTCCCCTATATTAAATGATAAAACATTTATTATTACCCAATTTTTTGGTAAAATATAAAAGACGGGGTCACGTCGGGTAAAAAGACACCAAAAATGTCAAGCCTTAAAATTGCGTGCGCGCGCAAAACCGCAAAAAACGATAATACCCAAAATTGGCCATAGGCGACGCTTTAAAAGCTGTTACCGCTCATCAGTTTAGTGTTATCAGTGATTGATGGCCCTAAAATGATTGCTCTCACTGCGACGTTCGCGGCGTTATGTAACATGTGTAGCGCAATTGTCGTTTTTGCGCGCTGGGGCACCGGGCGCGTATTTACGTTTATAGGTGCGTAAACGTGGAGGGGGGGGAGTTAAACATTTTGGGTTTTTTTTTTCACTTTCGCTATTATATAGGGGGATAACAATCCCCCTATATAATAGCAAAGGCACACTGACAGGTCCTCTTTATCTCTCTAGGACCCCTAATGTCACCTGTGGACCCCAAAAGAAGCTGATGAAGCAGAGATCTGCTTCATCAGCTTCTTTTCTCTGGCTATAGCAGCCAGATGACTGACAGGTGAATGCGGAAGTAATGTAATACACATCACTTCTGCATTCACAGCCCGGAAGGAGATCAGCAAGGAGCTGATCTCCCGTCCTCTTCCTCCTGACGCCATCCGAGCCGATCCCGGGCCGCAGATGGGGCAGCGGATCCCGGGATTCAAGGTGAGGGGTTCGGGGGGGGGACAAAAAAACGGCGGCGGGGGGGGCCTTTTTTCACATATAGACGATCGGCGGGCTATGGAGCCGCCGATCGTCTATATGTGAAACACCCGGTAACGGGTGTTTGTATTGGTCGGGTCTTTTCTGCCCGTGCGTGCCCGCTAGGGGGCGCACACGAGCAGAAAAAAATGCCATCTGGAGACTGCAACCCGCCAATGCTGCAGTGCCGTCCGTCCGTTTTTTTACAACGGGCGGACGGCAAGTGGTTAAATAATACACCTAGAGCAGTGGTTCTCAACCTTTCTACGGCCGGGACCCCTTGGTAACATTTTCCAAGTTGTGTTAAGCACCAACGGTAAAATTTAGGGATGTCTGCTGCAGCGACATCTGGCAGTGTGGCGGGAGAACTGACACTGCTGCGCTAGGAGAGGGCTGAGGAGGACCCTCACCTAGCACAGCAGAAATCACACAGCGACCCACAGGTTGAGAACCACTACTATAGGCAAAGACAGGACCGGGCTCTGCAGCTGGAACTAGAAGAATTGGATTTAAAGTGTGTGGCTATATAACGTATGAGGTACAAACTCCGCAGTACTGTCACTGACAGAGCAGCCCATAGAGTTCAGTGTAAACCGTGAGAGTTAGCCCTGATAAGATATACTTGCTTCCCCTTCTCCAGTCTGTACTCCTCCCTCCACACTCTACTATGCTGGAGGACCTTGCGGTGTGTCACAGTCATATGACCAGCTCCTGGGGTGGGCGGGGCCGGCAGTGCTATGTGTACGCCGTCAGAATAAAAAAAAAAACACCATAGGAATGCATAGCTGATTCCTATCGGCTATTTCACTTTGCAATAGCTAGTTTGCTATTGGCGATTGCAAAGTGCAATAGCAAATAGGAGTCTAGCTATGCATTCCTATGGTGGTTTTTTTTTGGTTCTGACTGACGGCGGCCTGTGGCCCCGATGTCAGAAAAACAAACAAACAGCAGAGTAAACCTTTCCGGGAGAAAGTGTTTGTCTCCCGGGCGGCCGGGAGCCGCTAGGCGACTACTGGCAAATCGTCATTCGACCCCCGACAGGGTCGCGACCCACAGGTTGAGAACCGCTGACCTAGAGTATGCATATTAGCAGTTTTGATGCCTCAGCGATGAGTTCATATATCAAATTGGCTATACATAGAGCATTATCTACTGCTAGGCGACTGGTGGCAAGGAAGTGGATATTGTAACAACTATGCAATGCAAGCCTAGGATCTCAACTGCGGAGTGTGTACCTCACGGTCTGTTCAGTAAGTGGTCTCGGCTTTTTACTCTCTCATCAGATTTAGAGAAGTGTGTGAGACCTGTCACATCATTCAGAACCGTGGTATCAAAAGTTGTAGTTACTAGAGGTGACAGGGTTAACTGTGTGCGAGACACCCGGTGGTGAAGTATGGTACTGATCACTATTGCTTAATCCACTATTCCCCACTAGGATAATTGAATCAATTCACAGATGATATATGAAACAAGTACTAGTGCAATTTGTATATAAGGTTTTGCCTCAGAGAGTCCAGTTCTAACATTGAACAACACTACTTGGTGATAGTAAATGATCTACAGTCAATATTCACACAGTTGCCTATATATGATTTGACTAATCCAGTTTAAGCAATTGCACACGTTATGGGTCATGGGAGAGTAGTCCCAGATACTTGCGGTTGTGAAGCTTGCTGCTGCTGACACTCCTAGTGGGTCTTTGGCTGAGTGATGCTTGGCTCCCGGGTGTCAGTCCCCCTGTGTTTGGTGGTAGAGCATTCGAGGCTCCTTCAATGTGGTGTAATAGGGGTCCGTCTAATCGGTCTGCGGTTGCAGAGTGTGAATCTTCGGCGTTCACTGTTGCAAACAGTAGGACGCCGAAGATTCGTGTGGCCGCGTCTTAAGAGGGCTCCTGCGCTTGCGCCAGGAGCCACGAGCCGACATGCGTGTGCGCCGAGAGAGGCAGCCCTGGTCCCGTATCGTGATTCCGGGACGGGAGACGGTGAGTCTCTTACAGATATCTTCCTCCCCTCCATCACTATGAGAATGGATGTCTGAGTTAGATCAGACAGTAATGTTTTAACATACTACTTATCAATATAGAGGGATAGGGGAGGATACGTTTTCTTTCGCCAACCTTTCAGACCTCATGGACCACTAAATTCATAATTTTAAATCCCGCGGACCACTAATATGAATTTTGAGTCTGTTACAGTGCTGTGCAGGAATTTTGGTCCACTCATCTTTGCAGAATTGTGGTAATTTCAGTCACATTGGAAGGTTTTCGAGCATGAACCGCCTTTATGAGGTCATGCCACAGCATCTCAATAGGATTCAGGTCAGGACTTTGACTAGGCCACTCGAAAGTCTTCATTTTGTTTTTCTTCAGCCATTCAGAGGTGGACTTCCTGGTGTGTTTTGGATCATTGTCCTGCTGCAGAACCCAAGTTCGCTTCAGCTTGAGGTCATGAACAGATGGCCGCACATTATCCTTCAGGATTTTTTGGTAGACAGCAGAATTCATGGTTCCATTTATCACAGCAAGTCTTCCAGATCCTAAAGCAGCAAAACAGCCCCAGACCATCACACTACCACCATACTTTACTGTTGGAATGATGTTCTTTTTCTGAAATGCGGTGTTACTCTTACGCCACATGTAATGGGACACACACCTTCCAAAAAGT
The DNA here is from genome assembly GCF_000935625.1 of Nanorana parkeri. Lineage (NCBI taxonomy): Eukaryota > Metazoa > Chordata > Amphibia > Anura > Dicroglossidae > Nanorana > Nanorana parkeri. The sequence continues at coordinate 87,670 of NW_017308566.1, read as the reverse complement.
TCAACTTTTGTCTCGTCAGTCCACAGAGTATTTTCCCAAAAGTCTTGGGGGTCATCAAGATGTTTTCTGGCATAATAGAGACAAGCTTTTATGCTGTTTTTGCTCATCAGCGGTTTTCGTCTTGGAACTCTGCCATGCAGGCCATTTTTGCCCAGTCTCTTTCTTATGGTGGAGTCATGAACACTGACCTGAACTGAGGCAAGTGAGGCCTGCAGTTCTTTGGATGTTGTTGTGAGGTCTTTTGTGACCTCTTGGATTAGACATCGCTGCGCCCTTGGGGTAATTTTGGTTGGCCGCCCACTCCTGGGAAGGTTCACCACTGTTCCATGTTTTCGCCATTTGTGGATAATGGCTCTCACTGTGGTTCGCTGGAGTCCCAAAGCTTTGTTTCAAAATATTTATTGAGTTTCAATAGTAAAAACAAAGGAACACAAATGGTTCACATACAGTAATACAATTGCAAATTGCAGAGTATCAATGCATACAGTATACATCAGTCTTAAGGCACAAATGCAGTGATAGACATTATAAAACGGCATCTAGTGTAGAACCAGAGGAGAATAGAAAGGAAAGAAAGAAAGTCTGATAGAGGGTCCATCGGGTAGGGTAGCACCTTTAACAACCTGTAGGCATTACAAAGGGTCTGTGAGTAGTGGTTTCGGTTTAAGGCCGCTCAAGCCAACCACATGGTCACACGGGGACCTGTCATAGAAGGGTGAGATTATTCATGTCCATGTTGGGATGAGAAAACAGAATCCATGGTTCCTAGATGATTAGAAATTTAGTATTAGTGTCGGCTAAGACACAGGACTATTTTTCATTTAGCATTATGTTATCTAACCGTTGTGTAAATTCTCTATAGGGGATAGCTTGTTTCTTCCAATTGCCTGCTATGGTCAGTTTGGCTGCTAGGAAAATTTGGTGTGCTAAAGAGCGGTGCGAGACGTGTAAGCCCGGTATAGTGTCATGTAACAAGGCCTGCGTGGGGTCTTTAGTAACGTGTTTGTGAAATAAACTTGATAATAAGCTTATTATCATTATGTAGTGCACCTGTTACTGGTGTCAGTCCAAAAGCGTGAGGCAAATGGGCATGTCCACCATGTGTGTAACATATCACACCCCCGAAAACATCTGTTGGACAAGGATGGATATATTTTGGCTAATCGGGTGGGGACCATATACCATCTGTAGAGAACTTTATAAGCTACTTCCCTGTTCGTTATGTTAAGTGAACTCTTGGAGATGTTTTCCCATACCCGTTCCCAATCCTCAATTGACCAGGACAAATTGAGGTCCTTTGACCATTTAGCAGGGTAAGCATGCCTGTCTAGATGTGTTAAGGAGTTGAGTTGGGAATATAGAGTAGACACCAAGTGTGGTCCGTCCGGTGACCTGAGGCATATACGTTCAAAACATGTAAGTGGAGGGTTCTGGGCCTCTACCCTCACCTTCATTGAGGATGCCCAGTGCTGTAGTTGTATGAAGCGAAATAGTTCTGTGTTAGGGACCCCTTTATGTTCTCTAAGGTACTGTCAGGGTACTAGGGGGCTTACCTCTCCTCGGGGTGGCCATGTGCGGCGGGGGGCACGGGTTCCCCTTCCTGGCAGGACCCCTGGTACCAGGATTGTGGGTACGCATTTGCGACAAGTGCGCGGAAACCCGCCCCAGATATTTGACCTTTGCTGTGGGGTTAGTATAGAGAGCTTGTAACCACGTTAGAAAGGTAAATAGTCCCAAGAGATTGAGTCGAATGCCCGCTGTATATCGAGGGACAATAGGATGCCAGGAATTTTCCTGGACCTAAGTACATGTATCAGATGAATAATTTTCCTGATGTTATCACCCGCTTGCCTCGCTGGAATGAACCCCACCTGGTCCCTGTGGATTATCTGCGGTAAGAAAGCATTAATTCGAACAGTTAGGATTTTCGTGAGTATTGAGACATCCACGTTTAAGAGTGATATGGGACGATAATTGTTAGGGTCTAAATGGTCTTTATCCGGTTTAGGGATCATGGAAATGTACGCTAGTAAGGTGGACGGATGCACCGATCCTCCTGCGCGGAGTGTATTATACATGGCAGTTAGGCTAGGGGCCAAAATGGGTGCCAATTTTTTATAATAGAGGGCGGAAAAGCCATCAGGGCCAGGGGCTTTGGATGATTTAAGGGATTTAATGGAGGCCATCACCTCCTCTTCCGAGATAGGTGAATGCAGCCGGTCAAGAGCTTTGCGTGGCACCGCAGGGAATGAAAGATCTTTGAATAATGCGTCCGCTTTTGACCTACAAAAGGAGCCCGAAGACGAGTATAGTTTAGCCAGGTCGTTACTGAATTGGGCAAGGATTTTATCTGGGTTGGCTGTTATAGTCCCTTGGGTGGTGCGTAACCTAATTGGTGCGTGCCCTTGAGGAAGCGAGTTCAACTTACGAGCCAGTGGTGCACCGGGTTTGTTAGACCGAGAGTAAATTTTATGTTTAGACCAGCGAAGGAGTCCAATAAGAGGTTCAGCTCAGTTTTAACCGAGGCCACACGGGCTAGGAGTTGTTTATTAAAGTTGGCCTTCAGCTGGCCGTCAAGTTCCTCGAGGGCAGCATAAAGCCCTCATAGTGGCTTTATGGGCCTCCCAGAGGACGACCGGGGACCCCACAGAGTCCGTATTCAGGGTGAAATATTGGCGGGCATGCGACTCAACCTGCTGCAGGATGTCCGCTGAGGTCAACAAGCTCTCATTTAAACACCACAGGTACCGCATGGGGGTTCCAGCTACCAAACTGAAGCGTACAGCATTTGCTGCATGGTCTGACCAAGGGACACTCTTAATGCGTGCAGTAAGGAATGTAGACAGCGTATGTTGCAGGGTAAATACGTGGTCAATTCTACAAAAGGATTGATGGGGGTTAGAGAAAAAAGTGTAATTCTTAGCAGTAGGGTTCAGTTCCCTCCACACGTCCACCAAGCGTTATTCACCTAGTAGAGTGAGCAGGGAAGAGTTCTCCAATGCAGCAGGCTCGGCCTGACCAACCTGGGTGCCAGATTTGTGTCTCCAGCCAGGAGCAGAGTCCCTCTAGAATGGTGTGAGATGACCTTAAACAGATGGGACAAAAATCTCAGTTGGTGCATATTAGGGCAATAGTAAGACACTATAGTTAGTTCCACATCATAGAGGGAGAGGGTCCCTATGAGGATTACATAACGTCCAGTAGGGTCTGAAATTTGCCTATCACAGACAAAGGGCATATTCTTTCTTATTGCAATAAGCACTCCTCTCTTTTTCTCCTTAAAATTAGCACTATAGAAAGAGGTGAAGTGTCTATGCAAAAATTTAGGGCAGGAGGAGGTGGAAAACCTGGTTTCCTGTAGGCAGACAATGTCAGCGTGACACGATGAATAGTAAGAAAATGCCTTATTTCGCTTGTGAGGTGAGTTCAGACCTTGGACGTTATGGGAAAATACAGTAAAATTAACAGCCATGACTCATAACTATAGATAGGCAATACACTGTACCAGCAAGGTTTGTACCCCTACGGAGGGTGGGACTCACGGTAGACCTGGTATGTAGAGGCGGATTTCGTTTCTGGAGTTCCGATGGACCAAGAGGGAAGAAAAGAAAGTTAAAACAACAGGAGATAACAAAATCCCAATACAGGGAAAGGCAAACATAGCATGATAATAACATGCTAGTGGTTAAGCTGTCCCGAAGGACAAGCGTCGTGAGCGGGGGAGTGGATAAACACATCCTTCCACTCACAGGTCTCACGGGGGGGGGAGTGCTAGTCACCCAGTCCCTCCTGAGAGCAACATAATTCAATAACTCGTATGTGACACGCTATGTCCAATCAAAATATTGCTTTTAAGCAAATTTCTTTTCAATTGCGGGCTGGTACGGATAACTCCGGTAGGCAGAAAACGTTCAAGCCAACAGTGATGCACAGTCCCAAATAACAGGGCAGCTGTGAGAACAGTGTGAACACAAAACACCCAGCGGTGTGTAGGGGGCAGAAGGCCCTATGTGGAGGGTGGTGAATGCCGACCAGTGGCAAACCAGGAATGTCGTCATTCAGGTAGGGTCAGGGGGAGCTGACGACCCTTTTGGGCGTTGATAGTGATTCGGCTGGGATCTTTGTTTTCTTTCCCACAGAGGGCTCGGGGGCATGCGGCGTGGGTTAGTCGTGGGTTGCGCTGACGTCTTCTCTGGCGAGTTGATGAGCCCAATATCTCGGAGAGCCTGTCGTAGTTCTGCGGGAGTTGTAATCGCATAAGATTTGCCTTTATAAGCGAACAAAAGCTTAAAGGGGAATCCCCACCTATAAGCAATGTTGCGGCTTCTCAACGTGTCCAAAAATGGCTTCAGAGCACTGCGACATTGTATAGTAGTGGGGGAGAGGTCAGCAAATATCTGGAACGTGTGCCCTTGAAAGGTGAGTTCCTTCCGGCCCCTAGCCGCTTGTAACACTGCTTCCTTAGTGCGGTAAAACGTGAATTTAGCGATTATGTCCCTTGGCGGTCCATCTGGTCGTTTTGGGGCTAGTGCTCTATGTATACGGTCGAACTCCAGCCTGTCTACTGGCATCAAGGGTATGAGCTCTTGCAGGAGGGCCGTGATTGTAGATTGCAGGTCCTCTACGGATTCAGGTGGGCCTCGAAAAGCGGAGGTTCCCGCGCCTTGCCCTGTTCTCCATATCTTCCACTTTGTCCATAATGGCAATGAGGTCAGTATTGACAGTGTCCAGATCATGCTCATAAGATTCCATCACCTTTATAACGTCATCCACCTTTTTTTCCAACTGGTCAGTACGGGCACCCAGATCCATAAGCTCCCTGGTTATGGTCTCATTCAGCTTGTCAGAGACCGCTGTTAGCTCAGAGTGCAGCATGGCACGAAATTTCTCTAACAGTGCTGCATCTCTGGAGTCCACCTGATCATCACCCTGGGTTATAGGGAGGCTGTCCATTGATGAGGAATCGTGCGCGTCAGATAGTAGGGGCGACGAGGCAGCCTGCTTCGGTGCTGCTCGTGCGGCCGCCATCTTGGGAGTACCTCGTTTCTGGGGCTGTGCCTTCCGTACGTCCTTCTGCCGTCTGCTCTGCCGCATATCGCCGCCACCGGAGATGTAGGAGATCGGGGAGTAATGCCCAATGTCCCGGTGTCACTCAAGGTGAGATTAATAGCTTATTGTAGCTCTCGGGGGACCGGGTGTTGCGGAGCCCTGTCAAACCGCGGCCATCTTACTCAGCGGCTCGCCACGCCCCCCGGAGTCCCAAAGCTTTAGAAATGGCTTTTTAACCTTTTCCAGACTGATAAATCTTAATTACTTTCATTCTCATTTCTTCCTGGATTTCTTTGGATCTCGGCATGATGTGTAGCTTTTGAGGATCTGTTGGTCTACTTCACTTTGTCAGTCAAGTCTTATTTAAGTGATTTCTTGATTGCGAACAGGTGTGGCAGTAATCAGAGAAATTTCCGTGTCTACTCCTTTTCAACTTGATGAAACTGTTTGCTTTTGGTGATATATTACAATGTGTGAGATGTCCGTGCTCCTTATTTGTAATGTATTCACCCGACGTACATAAACTTTTCACTCTCATTGAAAGAAGAGAATGTCCGTTCTGTATGTTCACGGGGGAGGAGAGGAGAAAAGCTTTAAATCTTGCCTTCACACATAATGGACCTTCTCATCTTTCATTGAGAGTGAAAACTTCTGTGTACGTCTGGTGCGGGCATTATTAAACACATAAGGAGCACGGACAGCTGACACTTTGAGATATGACACTTGTAACAATAGCCAGCCTGCTATTGGATATTTTAAATTGTAATAGCCAATAGCAGGCTGGCTATTGTACCCGCCCATTGCCTGCTGTCAATCAGCAAAGGAGGGACCTGAAGACAAAGTTCTCTATCCTCTCTGCTGATTCACTGAATCAGTCCGTCCCGGCCCAGTAATAATATTAATTGTTTCACCCCTATTGAATCTGCCGGCGGCACCCGGGGCACATGCCCCCCCTAGCTTCAACACTGCCCCAAACCACCCCCGTGCCTTCCCTTCCCCCACACTGAGCCACTATTACCTGGCTTCTCCTCACTTTTTCTATGTCCTGCAGCCTGCTCAGTCCGAGTACTGATGAGATGCCCCGCCTCCTGCAGAGCCCGCACTGTAATGAGAGCTGCGCATTCCTTGCGACAGCCGCTGCTTGAGTCAGTGAGAGGCAGCCCGGAGCCTCCATGCCGTTTCAATGATGGCCCATCCTGCACGGCATCAGAGGAGCCTGGAGACCACCAAAATGTTCTTGTGGACCACCAGTTGGCAACCGCTGGTCTAGATGGATACAATACCGTACACAACAAAGGAATGTGTGTATTATTCTATAATATTGTTAGTTAGACATATGAGGGAAGTTTATGAGAGCATAAGCAGTAATTGGAGTACTTTAGCTGTGCTCTATAGGTATATATGTTTTTAGGTGATTAGATAACAATCTAATTTTTTTTTAAATTGTATATATGGTGGTAGATGTATTTGTTTTTGTGTTTACTGTATATGTCAGCCTGTATGTATTTGTGTATTGTTTGAATTGTTATGTATTTTTCCTTTTTTATGTTCTTTTTGTGGGATGTTTGTTGGAGGAAAATATATAAAAATAAAAAGTATCTAATTAAAAAAAAAAAGAAAACCGTGCAGACCCATGAAACTGCGACAAACTTTTGTACCCCAAATTTTCCATAGATAATGCTTTTAAACCCTTTACAGGTCATCATCCATATATAATGGCTCTAGAATTATTGCTCTCATTGCGGGTACAGCGTCTGCAGCGATATGCAACATGTGTAGCCTAATTATAATTTTCACACTTAGGCAAACCTGACATACTAGTGCATATGTGTGTGGGTTTTTTTTTTTTTTTTAACTTGTTGCTATTACACAGGGGGCTGATAAACCCGTAATGTGATATTTCGACTCCACTGAAGCTGATCAAGCACAAAAATTAAGTAACATGTCCAAATAAATTCAAGCCAGGAAAAATGTATAGTAAATTAAAGTGTATGTACGGAGACTATGTATATAACGGAGACTATGCTTTTTAGTTTTAATTAGAGAAAGGAATACATACGGCTCATGTTAGTTTATTTGCTGCAGGTGTCTTATCGGGGAACTTTCCTTACTCTTTCACTTTGCCTTTGAAACACAACAGGAAGTAAATGAATATATTTTTAAAGTGAGACAGCCATCATCAGAACAAGTGTCCCTATTAAAAGGTTTCACCGCAGTTCCTTTTCTGGAGGCAAAACAATTTTGGATTTCCCATCACTTTCTATCTCAATGACAATGTTTAAAAGCACAAAGAGAGTAATTCTACCCAGTAGAAACAGAAACAGCAATTAAAACCTGATAGAGGTTCTAATCCTTAACTACTCTATCCATGAACAGCAAAAAAAATTGTATTTCTTGTACATTGGGATAATTCCTGTATTCATAAACAGTGAGGTTATACTAACACCTTTAGGAGCTTAGGACACTTTCAAAAAAAAGTTGTAAGTCAGCCCCCATACATCTCACCTCTACTCTGCATGTCTCAGATTTTTGCTAGTCTCCTAAGGGGCCTTTTCTTCAGCTCTGGCTAAAAAGTATATATTTTTGCTAGCTTTCCTTGCTTTGTGGAAAGCAAGCATTCCTCGTGATATTACTACTTGAGCTGGCTTTTCCATAGCGGTTATCTGGATCAGTGTTTCCACAGCATTAGCTTTGGAGGCTGTACCCAGATACCGCAGGACTGGTAAACCGATGTCTGTAATCCAGAACCTGGGACCCATATTGTTATAGGGTTGTCATTATCAGAGTCTACCTCAGTCCTGCAAGGTGCGACCAAGCTCCCCTATTTTCACGGGAATCTCCACGTCCACTTTGGGCTTCCTAGCAGTTAATTAGAGGGGCCTAAAGGGGCACTCTGCCTGCAGAGGCTCTAAACGTGAACTGGTGCCAACCCCTGCAGAGTCTGGTTCTGACCCCCCTAAGTCCTTAAATCAAACTTTTCCATATTGAAAGGGAATGTAATAGATGACAGCTCCAACTGTAGATGCACCAGTGATTCAGTTTAACAGAAATACCACTAAATGGGTTGAAGATGTACTCACTTTTGGGATTTCATTGACAGAGTTGCTCCTCAAATCCCAGTTTTAATTGACTGTTGTGGTCCTGTGTCCTATGTTGGCAGTCATTTTAATCTGTCAAACTGTGTCAGAATGGGTAGATTGACTTTAAAGGATCCTTCCACTGCTAGGGTAGGTCCTTGTTTAATTGATTGATTAGATTGCTGTCAACAGGTGTCAAAAGTGACATAAGCTTAATTTATTTAATTCCTTTTATCTGCAGTCTATTGTAACCAAGTCATAAATCCATGTAAACAAATACGCATTAGTGCCTAAGGAATCATGATTCTCTTGCTCTGTATTGGTATACATTTTTGTTCTTTATTATTTTTTGTGCCAGTGATAATAAAACCAGCCCCCACAGTGTTTATTACTGTGATTGGTTAACAGTGACCACATGACAGAGAGCCACTCTGATTAGTACTTTAGATTTTGCTGTGATTGTGCGCGGTCTAACATGGCAAACAAGAGCGTTTTAAAATATCAATTTAGGGGGGCTTGGCTGCCGCACAAACAATATGGCAGCATAATCAAAGTGCTCCGCTCCACAGCTCCTGAAACAAGATCTTATGAAATTCTATAAATTTTAGCTGACATGGACTTGGTCTTGTAACAAACTTCCCCTTTTTGGTCCTAAATCTTTTTAAGAATATCTAAGATTAAAGGGGTGGTGATTCGACCTGACCCTGCCTTAGCTTTATGGAATTTGGGAATAGATAATGTTCCTCATCCCTTTCGCATAATAGTTGCACATGTGTTTCTAATAGCTCAAATGATGGTGGCGAGAAACTGGAAATTCTGTGACTCCACTGATATATACCAAGTTCTACAAATGGTACATCTACATTATAATTATTAAAGAATTATAGCTTTTCGAAATTCTAACTTACTCAAATTAGATATACACTGGAAACCTTGGATAGTGTGGTATACGTCTTCTACATTGGGTTGAATTGTTTGATTATATAGTATTTTCTTTTTTGTTTGTCTACACTGGAAATTGTGTATGTTATATTTCTTTGACTATTTGCAGAAAATGCATGTTATATTTTCTGAATTTGTAACTTACACTCTTTTACTGTTTGTTAAAATAATTTCCATTTCTTAAATTTTTTTTTAATAAAAATTTGAAAAAATAAATAAATATCCATTTAGAAAAGGAACTACCCCAATCAACCATTTAATCTTGATGGGACGTCATGGAGTTAATTGTGTAAAAGGTGTGCTCATTTGCTTTTTCAGACTATAATGTATGTAGAATACATCATCTTAAATTAGGAGGAAAAAAGCACTAAACATGAAATTTTGTTTTTAAAAACCCTCTACTCACTCTAATAAAACTGTACCTTTTAATTCTTCTTGCATACCTAAATTCTTCATTAAAGTTTGTGGACCTAAATTTTTTTTACAAAAAGCACACACAAAATATTTACCAGATCCCGAATATGCATCACCATAATGAACAACTGGTCATTTTTATAAGCAATGGATAACTTGACCTCTCCTCCAACAGTCCCCACTGGTACAGACCAGGTTGCATCTAAAAACACAAACCGATTTATTAAAGAACAAAACAAAACAAAAAAAAACAAACAAAGAACACCTAGCAAAAATCTTTACTGACGTGTGTGGGCCTTGTTGAGGGGTTGTGGGAACCTCCCCAGGGATTTTGTTTGTTAAAATGTAAACTTGTACTTTAAAGCGTAGCTAAAGATTAAGAAAAAAAAAGCTAAAGGAGCTAGATGTTTTGGGCAGGAGAGACATGAAAAGTCTCTGTTGCAGAACATTTTTTCCCTGCATCCTAGCTATGTTTTCTTTTTGGTATACATCTCAACACAAATAGAGCCAGGTGCTGGGTTTAATGTATTTCCATCACACAAAGTTTAATTAATTTGGACGGCGGCCTTCAGACGGCGGTCTATGCAGCACTGGTCATGGTCCTGTGTCACCCAGTAGAGCGCAAACCAGAACCAACACACAGCAGAGCGTAGACCAGAACCAACGCTCAGCATAGCGCAGGCCAGAACCAACGCATGGCATAGTGCGTCTGCACTATGCCATGCGTTGGTTCTGGCCTGCGCTATGCTGAACCAACCCACAACAGACCCTGGCCGTAAACTAGTACCCTGGCCGTAAACTAGTGTATATAATGTATACTGATCAGCTTACCATTCGATAAAGAAAAGGCAGTATCCAGAGTGTTCCATTCCCCCAGAAAGTGTGCAGCAGCCCTGGAGAATGTTGCCATGGAAACCAGGAAGCTTGTAAAAGCCCTGCAAGTCCTCTCCACATGCTCAGATGGTGAGGGGTGGGCGGGAACCTGGCTGTATAGCAAGCCGGATCTGACTGGATGTTGCTGTGAGAGCTGCTGGCTACCCCAGGGCATACAGCAAATATGCACCAGAGGTGTTATGCTAATTGAAATGTGTCAGGGTTCAGGTCAGAAAGCTCAAAAGCATACCAAGGAGACCACATTTTCTGGAATTATGCATAAGTATCCGTGAGTATGCTAGATAGTTGTTTGTTAATGAATAATCCCTGCATGCTCTGTTTACATTCCCCGAAGGGTATGGACTGTTTCTTCCAGGAGTGGGCGATGGTTTGTTTAGCAGCTAGTAGGATGAAATCCACCAATCTTTGTTGAGAATGTTGGATTTGCGCATTTTTAGGATGTAATATTGCATGCCATGGATCCTTTTGAATCGTAATATGAAACTGGGGTCAATGTATTTCCTGTGTGCATGCACAGGAGTTACATTATCCATGACCAATGGCCAAAGGGACTGTCAGAACTATTGGGCAGAAAGGAATCAATTTCAAAGGCCTATACATATTATTTTACTGATTTGTATATGGGCATCAGGGTAGCCATTTTGTCTGCGTGATAGACATTCCAGTCTGTTCAAGAGACTGGAATGTCTAAAAAAAAAAATTATCTTCTCTCAATGAATAGAAGAGGGGCTTATTTAAAAGTTGACTGATGTAACATTACTATTCATTGCCGTGATATTAGCAATAATGTTATTATATTATTATATTATCTGCGGCATCTATATGCCTATTTTATTGACTAATTTCAAGTAAATATTTTTACATGTACTTTTATAGTATCCAAACTATATTCATTATATATTGTTTGAGTGTACCCATTGAAATATATTTGTGTGTATTATTAAGATGGGGGTTTTATATTTTTAATTACATGGAATTAAGGTGGTATACACCACTGTATTTTTTTTATATGTGTGAAAAGCCAATGTGTCTTGAAGTAATTACCTCACCTTAAAAGTATTTGGAGAAAGAATGTTAAGTGCCCTGGCTTAGATTTTTTTAAGGTTGTAAATCGACGAAGAGACGGTCAGTCGGACAAGAAGTTGTCACGTAATGACACTCCCAACGATATTTATGGGTTTGTCCAAAGTTTAGGTCAGAGGTTATCTTTCAACTAGATCTTTAGAAAATAGTAAAATTAAATAAAATGATCCAAACTTTTACATAGAACAATAGTGCCCCCCTTGTGGTGATTGTGAGGGAGAGGTATATGGTAAATTGATATATCTGACGTCATTAGTCACGTCAATAAGCATGAGGAAGACCAAACCAATCCCACATTCCATGGTGGGATAAAGGTTGTAGCAGGAGCCAGCAGGGGAAGATCCAACAAAGAAAAGGCAGTAAGGAAATACATTCTAAGGGTATAGGTCGGAAGCTGAGGACGGCTGTCCAAGGAAACTAAACTAAAGAGAATCTGACCATCCCTTGTTTCTGAACTGTGACTGCTGACTTCTTTCAGACAACCAACAAGTATACATTTCTATATTTCTGTCGGCAATTGATTAGCCGCATATATATAATCAGATAGACCATTTAGTTCTTGTAGGATCTAGATTGATTTGAGATAATTTTTAACTGCAGTACAAATTATGTCTTTCAATCTTGGGAGATAAATATATACATTTGTTATATACATTTGTATAATCTCCAGGAAACTGATTTCAGTTTCTAGTCAATGGCCTAGTCTGATATATATCTAATTAAATTGGTGGAAATTTGTCTTTACTTTGAATATAGTCTTGGCGTATAGCCAACCCAATGCATGATGGGACAAATTTTGCCTATGCGTTGTTAAAAGTTTGTGACACGCTTTTAATTTACAAAATGAAGATATTTAAATCTCATTCTGTGCTTCCAAACGTGAAGTTTGAAAGAGAAGAGGGCATCATCAGTAAATGCCATGTTGGGGAATGATGTATAGTAGTGTTGGACCTAAACAATTTTAATTTTAGGAATTCATTTGTTATACAGTTACAACTTAAAGTTATATCAAGTTATTTTTTTCCAATTGAAAGGGACATAGTTAAAGAGTCAATGCTGTTAAATCACTAATTATATAACTATAAACTCTACCCGAAGGTCTTGATTGTGTAGTATTGCTAACGTTCTTCTCATCACGAGCAAAGGGATGGAAGAATGTATATACCAGATCACACTGTAAAGAGAAGAAAACATTTAAGTGAAGTATAGTCAATAAAAAAATATCTTGTGTTAATTATGTCTCAACTGAGCCAATGGAACCATTTACGTTATTGGATACATATAAAACAAATGTGCTTGACACTCTAAATTATGACAGCTGGTTTGTATATTTATTAAGGATGTTCAGATACCAGTATCTGTATCAGTGCAGATACTTGGCATTTTCATGCATTTTCAGGGCCCAGCAGTTGCGCTGGGCCCTGGTGCTTCACCACTGTCCTGAAATCATTAGTCTGTATTGTTTTAGAAAAACTGTCACATGACACTAAAGAAAAAGGTATCAGTAATTGGTATCTGTGAGTACTTGGACAAGTATCGGTACTGGGTCTGGAACAAATGGCATCAGTGCATTTATATATATATAGATATAGATATATATATCTATATCTATATCTATATATATACACAGGTGAAACTTTAATAATTAGAATATCGTGCACAAGTTCATTTATTTCACTAAAGCAACTTAATTATCTCATATATTAGTTTCACCTTTTAAGTTGCATTAGTGAAATAAAGTAACTTTTGCACAATATTCTAATTATTCAAGTTTCACCTGTATATATATATATAATCATATTGACACAGTGTGGAAAATAATTATTTGATCCCCTGCAGAGTAGTAAGTTTGCCCACTTACAAAGCAATGAAAGGTCTCTAATTTTTATGATAGGTGTATTTTCAAACAAAAACCCAGAAACATGATACAAATGTTATAAATTGAGTTGCAGTTCAGTGAGTAAAATCAGTATTTGATCCCCAAGCAAAACATGACTTAGTACTTTGTGGAGAAACTCTTGTTGGCACGCACAGAGGTAAGACGTTTCTTGTGGTTGGTTACCAGGTTTGCACACATCTCAGGAGGGATTTTGGTCCACTCTTCTTTACAGATCTTCTCTAAATCCTTAAGGTTTCTTGGTTGTCACTTGGCAACTTGAAAAGGGTTATTCACAAAAGGGTGAAGTGTTTGGAGAAGGCAGGAGAAGTGAACAATCTAGGACATCAGAGCTGAACTAGAAATGAGCTGAATTGGAGAATTTCTCCAAATCAGTTATTTTGGCGTAGATTGTTCACTTCTCCTGCCTTCTCCAAACTCTTCACCCTTTTGTGAATAGCCCTGGAAGTTTCAGCTCCCTTCATACATTTTCTATAGGGTTAAGGTCTGGAGACTGGCTAGGCCACTCCATGACCTTAATGTGCTTCTTGTTGAGCCACTGCTTTGTTGCCTTGGCGGTATGTTTTGGGCCATTCTCATGCTGAAAGACCCATCTTCAGTGTTCTGGCTGAGGGAAAGAGGTTCTCATCCAAGATTTTACAATACATGGCCCCGTCCATTGGCCCCTCAATGCGGCAAAGTACCTTCAGCAGGGACACAGCCCCAAAGCATAGTGGGGGGAATTTATCAAAACTGGACTAGACAGAATCTAGGGCAGTTGCCCATGGCAACCAATCAGCATCTCTTCAGAAAATTAGACAGGGAAGCTGATTGGTTGCAGTGCAAATCTGCCCCAGATTTTGTCTGCTCCAGTTTTGATAAATTCCCCTAAATTAATAAATTCCCCAAAGAGCTCAATTTTGGTCTCATCTGACCACAGCACTTTCTCCCAATCCTTCTCTGAATCATTTAGATGTAGATGTGCCTGTTATGGAAATTCGCTTGGTTCAACGCACAATGTCAAACACAAAGAATTTCCCCCGTGCTTAAAAGCACAGTTGTATTACCCTCTTTTGTGCGAGGACTGGCAGTACCTCTTTTAAGTCATGTAGAGTTAGGATCTTGCTTGCTTCAAGATCCATGCTAAGAGAGCCCGAGCACAGGCATTTGTTTATTGTTTTATAGCTCCCAACAGGAAGTGATGTCTCAAACAGCGAGACAGGAAGGGGGGCAGACAGGAAGTGGGGCAGACAGGAAGTGAACAGGAAACCACCCCACCATCACTTCAACATAGCCAGCTAACAAAACACATTAATACAATAATCTATTACCACCGGAGTGAACTTTATCCAGCATTGCTCAGTGAGCAATGCCCAATAACGTTACAATGATTCTCATGCGTGCTTATTTACAGGCACAACGTCATATTATCTCCAGCGGTTGATCAGGCGCACTAGAGACAACAAACACATGTTCCTTTCATATAGTGCATTCCAAACAAATGTATCCACGCAAGCCAATAAATCCATGCATTGCACGGGGGGCCCCAGCCGTGCGTCCATACATTCGCCAAGAAGACACTGCTCCACCGCGCATAAGATATCTACTCCAATGGTTTACTCTTAGTGGGGATTTAAACCGGGTCACGCTCCAATTGAGCGTGACGCAGCAAACCCTGACACGGAGAGACATAATGACAAAATATTACAATACACTAAAAACACATCCTAGTAAAATTTCCACAACATGCCTTCTTGAGGAGGGGGACCTTGCGGGCGCTGCAGGATCTCAATACATGGCGATATATTGTGTTACCAATGTTTGTTGACTGTGGTCCCAACTGCCTTGAGATCATTCACAAGCTCCTCCTGTGTGGTTCTGGGCTGATCCCTCACTTTTATCATGATCATCCTTACCCAATGAGGCAAAATCTTGCATGGAGCTCCAGAACAAGGGCGATTGATGGTTATTTTGTATTCCTTCCATTTGCAAATAATCGCTCCAACAGTTGTTTCCTTCTCACCATGCTTCTTGCTGATAGCCTTATAGCCCATTTCAGCCTTATGCAGGTCTACAATCTTGTCCCTAACGTTCTTCGACAGCTCTTTGGTCTTGCTCATAGTGGTGGGGTTTGAATGGAAGAAAAAGATTCCGTGGACAGGTGTCTTTTATATACATAATGAGTTGTTGTTAGGAGCACCTACCTAAATTGACAGGACTAATCTGTGTACCACATAGTTAGTCTGTGGGAGCCAGAATTATTGTTGGTTGGTGGGGGATCAAATACTTATTTTACCCACTGAACTGCAACTCAATTGATAACATTTGTATCATGTTTCTGGATTTTTGGTTGATATTCTGTTTCTATCATTTAAAATACAGCTATGATAAAAATTTCAGACCTTTCATGTCTTCGTAAGCGGGGAAACTTACAAAATCTGCAGATGATCAAATATTTATTTTCCTCACGATATATATATATATATTTATATATACATATATATATATATATATATATATATATAAAAACACACACAACAAATCATACATTGAAACAGGGATGCAAAATCCCAGCAACCCTGTGGCGTGGATCTGCTTTCTAAAACACTAAGGGGTTATTCATATAGCAGCAGTAAGAAATTACAGCCTTCATATTCACAAATATGTGAATTGATAAATCGTGTGCACTGCGCTACTGCTCATAAACGTGCATTAACTTCCAAGCTAGGGGGTTCACGTTGCAGAACCCTGGTGCCCATTGCCTTCGTGTTGGGACATCCGCTGGCTTATGGAATTTACTGTCGCATCCTGCTGGGTAGATGCTCTGCCTGTTGCCTGACCATGGTGGCGGGGGACTCGACCGGTCACCGGACCTTGGCAGTGGGGCGTATGGCAAACTTGGACTTGTGTGGCATATGGGTGTCTAGCTGCAAGGTAACCTGGCTTCACAAAGCAGACCTTTGTTGTATAAATCCTGCACTGTTAATTGTTTCTTCTTTTAATTTGTTGTATCAAGTAAAACTGAGTTATCTTTACAGACCGTGGCTGCCCTGGGCAGATGATTGTGTGGCTTTGTGACTGCATTCTGGTGATCAGTTCAGAGCATTCTGTATGATAGTGAGCATTATAATCACTGTATGTGGTCAAGTTTGTGTTTCCCCTAAGACCGTGTGAACTGTATGAATTTAAGAAATTGTCCCTCCCTTGTATTCTACACTAGTGGGAGCAGGTTTGTTAACTCTAGATATAGCTCTCACCATTCCAGTGGCACTGTAAGTCCCAGCAATGTCACAGGTGTCACCCTTTACCTCCTAGGCGTTGAGCCTAAAGATCTCCCACAAGCACCCATTTACACATAAAAACACTTTAGAAAGATATGATTATGGACAGGGCCGCCATCAAGGGGGTACCACTGATACTCCTGTAAGTGGCCCGGGCCGTGTCAGGGGCCGGTGAACCTTACAGTAGTATCGGCCGACGGCACTACAGTTAGTGGAGGCGGCCGGGCCCCTGCATCACCGGAGGAAACCGGGGCCCGCACACTTCAGATCCTCACCTGAAGTGTGCTGTGCGGGCAACCGTTGTCCCCGGGGGTCTCCACTGCATATTAGGTTTTTAAAGATGGCCGCTGCAAGTAGCGTGGTCCTGATTCTTTTCCCCATAGTTCTCCTTAGGGTAACGGGAGGACACAAACTAGCGTCCTCCCGTCACCCTAGGCTCAATATACCGCGAGCTGTAGCTCGTGTTCGCTCACCTCCCGATCTACTAAGCCGACGTGTGACAGTCTCATTGTCACAGGTCGGCTAGAACTATGAGGTGAGTGAAAAGCACTCACCTCATAGTTCTCCTTTAAAGATTTTTGGGGGCTTTTTTACTTTTTTATATGTGACTCATTTTTTTTAAAACTTTTTTTTTACACTTATTGTTATTGCTATCACATAGGGGATAACAATCCCCCTATATAATAGCAAAGGCACACTGACAGGTCCTCTATATGGAGACATTAGGGGTCTCTGAGACCCCTAATGTCACCTGGGGACCCCCAAAGAAGCTGATGAAGCAGAGATCTGCTTCATCAGCTTCTTTTCTCTGGCTATAGCAGCCAGATGACTGACAGGTGAATGCGGAAGTGATATAATACACATCATTGCCGCATTCACACTACGGAGGGAGATCAGCAAGGAGGAAGATGCTGATCTCCCTCCCATCTTGCTCCTGACACCCTTCCGAGCTGGTCGCGGGCCGCAGATGGGATAGCAGATCCCGGGATTGAAGGTGAAGGAGGGGATGCAACGGCGGCATTCTAGGAGGGGGCACGCAGCCACAAGATACAAGCGATTGGCGGCTATAGAGCCGCCGATCGTTTGTATGTCAATCAGCCGGTAACGGCTCCTCAGAACGGACATATTTTTTCTGCCCATGCGCGCACTATGGGGGGCGCGCGTGCAGAAAAAAAGCCGACTAATTACGGCAACCCGCCAATGTGAGTTTGCTGTCCGTCCATTTTTTCACAACGGGCGGATCACAAGCAGTTAAGGTCCCCCGCTCCCCACGTCCACGCACATACAAACATACAACACAAGCATGTTATATATCGTCGCGAGCGTCAGAGTGAGAGCAATAATTCTAGGCCCATCAATCACTAATAGCCCTAAACTGATGAGTCATAAAAGCATTTAAAGCGTCGCCTATGGGAAATTTTGGATATTGTAGTTTTTTGCGGTTTCACAGATTTACGCAATTTTAAGGCTTGACATGTTTGGTATCTATGTGCCTGGCGTGACCCCAAATTTTATATTTTACCAAAAAATGTGCCATTATATTCTGTTTCTGTGCACTACATTTAATTTTAGTGTATTTTATCCTAAATTTTGATAAACATCTGTGCAAATACCGTGCTACATAAAAACTTGCAGCTAGTATGTTTTATTCTACAGGGCCTCTGCTTTCAAAAAATATACATTGTCTGGGGGGTGTGAAGCTGTTTTTCTAACCAAAAATTTAGATTTTATCATGTGTGTACAAATTGCGCGTGATTTGTGTGTTTTAATGAGTGTATAAATGTTTGGCAGTGTCAATGATACTGAACATTTTTTAAACCCGAGGGCCCAAGCTGCAACACAATACTAAAGTTTTTTTCAATGTTGGCACTTTGAGATAAATAAATTGATTTTGCGTCGCAGTTTGGACACTCGGGTTAAAAAACATTCGCCATCACTATCCTAGTCTGACTGCGGCGCAGGCGAGAGCCCAGAGGTAGCGGGGGAAGGGCTGTATATACAGGGAGGGCAGACCTACTGCCCCTGTGGCTGCACGAGGGACCCACTGAGATCCGGTCCGGGGCCCCCCACATCTGCCCCTGATGAGAGATTTTTAGTTTTTAAAGTTTATTGGCACTGGTAAGGAAATGTATCATGTATAGGGGCAGATTGTGTTCATGTAAATATCTGATTGGTTGTTGGGGCGACTGTTTACTTTTCTTATATTTTTTTTTAGATTTTACAGCCTGTGTAATGTTATGTTTTGTGCATATGTGTTGTATACTAGTCAGATTATATGGTTTGCTGTGGTTTGTAGTAGACATGTGCGGGGCAAACAAATTTGGTTCAGACGAAACAAATGAAAATTGAATTTTTTATTATTTGTTTCGTCAATGGAAACTAATTTTAATGCTATTTTGGATTTAGAGGAAATGAGCCTCCGAATCCGAAACTGCACAAAGAAATTGCAGATCGAGCAGTGGCCATATCGGACGCTAGCGTGTTCTGCGCATGCCACCATTTTGGAGTATATCTTGGTATACACCAAGATGGCGGAACCGGAACATGTGGGCGCCGCCATCTTGGTGTATACTGGAGTGCAGCGCATCACTAAGTCCAGAGTCCAATTCATATACTGTTCTGCATTGCTGTATAAATGTATTGCTGGGATTTGTAGCCCCACTACAAGCGGTGCCATTCTGCATTAGAGCTTAAGCTCCTCTGTACAGAAACGGTGATGTGACTGTGGGGGAGGGGACATTAGAGTGTAAGCTCCTCTGTACAGAGACTGTGATGTGACTGGCTCAGTGTTCTCTGTACAGCACTGCGGTATATGCCAGAGCTATATAAATGTATAATAAATCCACGATAGAATATCCACGTGGTAATAATATGTGCTCATTAGTATTGGGTACCAACAGAGTGCACTTATAAATTAACCATAAAGGCCTCAAAGTTTAAAGAGTTTGTTTTGTATAAGTAATATTTAATTGATAACTATTTCTGATGTTTCTAATAGACATGTACACCAGCGTTTTGTTTTGATTCGGATTTTGCCTTATTTCGTTTTTCGGGATTTGGGTCTGAAACTGGGTTTGTTTCGGGATTCGGACGAAATTCGTTAGCAGTACGAATAGTGGTTTCGTTTTCGTTTCTATTGTTGCAGCAAAGTGACATTTTAAAAAAAATACATTTTATGTCACTTTGCTGCAACGAAAATTCCTCCAAAAGTATCAATGAAAAGTATTATGACACCTCGTGTCAGGGTGCATCAGTCAACAGCCATAGTACAGCTATTGCCCGGACCGCTGCACGCTACGCGTGCACGTTCGCACGCAAAAACGTGCACACGCATTTCCTTGGCGCCAGGCGGGCTATTTAAAGATGGCTCCTGCATCTGCACTTTGCTGAGAGATCTTCAGCTGTAACCGGCATCTTATGCTCCTGATACCTGTTTGACCCAGCTTGATTCTTGACCCAGCTTGATTCTTGACCCTGCCTGCTTGCTGCCTGCCTTGTGACCTCGGCTCGCCCCTGACCATTCTCCTGCCTTCTGATCTGGTACCATTCTGCTCGCAATTGTATGACCCGGCCTGTTCCTGACTCTGCTTCTGCCGCCTTCTTTTGTACCACGCTGACCGCACGTTACCGAATTGGCTTGTCCCTGACTATGCCTCGGACTCTCACACAAGTGTCGTCTGGTCTGCTATCAACCACCAGCTGCCTCTGACGTCCTGTTGTCTGCATCAGCACATCATACCAACCACAGGCACTCGTGCCCCTCCCTGTCTATATAACTACTGTACCATCTCCAGTGGGGCACAGATGAGAGCAGCAAGGGAAAGCCTTCCTCGTCACTTCAGGCTCAAACTAAGGTACGTGACACCTCGGCTCACAGGCCCGAATGCTATGTTGTATTTGGCAGCTGAGAATGTCAAATGGGCGGAGTGAGCCGTGGCTGCCCCCTTAAAGGGGTGCCCCAATGCAAATAAGCTCCCATGCCCGCAGACCCCCACAACCACCAGATTAGGGTTGTGGGGTAGAGGCCCTTGTCCCCATCGGCATGCGGACACCCCCATTCTTGCCCTGCTGGGCCTGGTAGGAATGTTAGGGTGGGGCCACGTTTGTTCCCCCATTTTTGGGGGCTGAGGTTCCCCCTTAAAATTCCTACCAGACCTAAAGGGCCTGGTGTGGATTTTGGGGGGAATCCCATGCACTTTTTTTTTAACTTGGGGGGGTCCCTCCTAACATTCCTACCAGACTTGAAGGGTCTGGTATCAATTGGGGGTAACCTCGTGCTTTTTTTCCCCTCTTCTGCAGACTGTAAAAAAAAATTAAAACATTCTCAAATGTCACTTTGCTGCAACGAAAGAAC
The DNA here is from genome assembly GCF_000935625.1 of Nanorana parkeri. Classification (NCBI taxonomy): domain Eukaryota; kingdom Metazoa; phylum Chordata; class Amphibia; order Anura; family Dicroglossidae; genus Nanorana; species Nanorana parkeri. The sequence continues at coordinate 66,700 of NW_017308566.1, read as the reverse complement.
GAACCGAAAATGAAACTAACATTCGTACAGACTACCACTAATGAATTTTGGAATCGGAAATTCAGATTCGTTTGCATTCGTTATATCTGTAATTTGGAGTTCGGATACATCCGAATCTCCGAAATTTCGTCCGAATTTCGATTCGGAACTAAAAGAATCGCACATGTCTAGTTTCTAATCACTGACTAATTTCTAGGAGGGGAACATGGTGATGTCCCAGCGAGACCACTATGTATTTGTTTTCTTTGGATTGTACTAAAATTGTATTCATGTTCTTGTCTGATTATTTTCTATTATTTTGTAGGACTAAAGAAGATGATTACAACAATTATATATTATTTCTAGTTTTTAGGGAAGTGGGAAATTCTAAGACAATTAGTGGAAAGTCCATTAAGTATGCTGAATTGAAAAAAAGAGGTCCTCGAGACACCATGGTTCCCCGATGAGATGGCAATCACAAAATGCATAGCACATAAAAAAAATTAGGGAGGCAGTTGCAAAACTAGCCGCACATGGTATTGAATCCACAGAGATCTTTTTGGTGGCCTCTTCACCAGGAAATACAGATCAAGTAGATTTAAGTGTTTTTAAGTAATTGCAATTGCAGAGTGGAGAAATCAGAGATGATGGACTTTGGGCCCATGAAGATGGTCAGTTTTGTATACCTCACACGCTGTATTTATATCTAGCTGAGGCATCACACGACCAACTTCATCTGTCCAAAGCAGCAATAGTCTCTACAGACACCTTTCACTACATAGTCCCATGGTTTATTACTTTTGCTCAACTATTTCGCCAAGGATGTGAAGCATGTCAGGTACACAATCCAGAAAAGCTTGTGAAAATGTCAACCAAACATCTATTGAAAGTCCTGTATCCTTTTCAAAGATTGCAAATTGAATGCTTGGGTATACGCTCTTACCCCTTGTGTTGAAATGTGCCCTTCCCCTTCAGTTGTGAGCAACTGTTTGGTAGGCCCCTGATGACGGGTCTGTTCTTTCCATAGGAGAAGAATTAAATAGACTTCTCACTAAGTTGCATGCCCAAGTTTTCTCGATTTGATATTTAAAATATTAGATCTCAAATCTGATGTTGAATCACACTCCTTGCAGTCTGGTAACTGAATGGTGATAAAAAAAGGTTTCAAAAGATAGAACCAAGATTTGATGGTCCCTTTCATGTGTTACTAACCATGCCTACCTTAGTAAAATTAAAAAGAGAAAATGCCTTGAGCACGTTTCACACAGTAAAAAAGGTTTAACTATCAAGTATATTTTTTCCTACCTCCATGTCTAGCAGGGACAAGCGGTCAGGGGAGGCAGGTGAGGCAGAGCCTCACCTAGAATTATGGAGGAAAAAGCTCTCAGCTTCAAGTCTGAAACTGACAGCTTTTTCTCCATTCAGATCGGCATCTAACAGGTTACAGAGCAGGGAAATCCTTCCCGCTGTGTAACCTGTCATGGATGCAGCGCTACCTGTTAATTACATGCATGCGGGTTTTGACAGGTAGTTAGTGAGGAACAGCTCCTCCCTTCCTCCTTTACACTAGCTTGGGAACGGGTTGGGGCGGGGCTTCGTCCGACAGGGTGAGGCTTCAGCCAGCAGGGGGGGGGGGGGGGGGGGT
>NW_017308566.1:49067-65015 GCF_000935625.1 Nanorana parkeri | reverse complement strand
GGCAGGGGAATGCCTCACCCGGAATATGAGGTACCGCACGTCACTGTTGTCTAGCATATATCTAGACATATATCTATATATAAATAGGTGAAGTTCAGGAGATTCTATGAAATAACCAAGTCAAAGTAAGAAGTATAACATAAGCTTCATAAGGTAACCTATAATCTACAGGAAGTCTTAGTATGACAGACACAATGTCCACTTTGTCGCAAACCAGTAAACTGACTGGTATTGCAGAGAATGAAGTTCAAGTATTTGGGAGTGGTAGACGGGGAATGCACTGAAGAAAATGTATCTAATAATGTACTCATTATCCATTTAAGGGGTAATGATGTAGGGAAAGAAAAAAAAAAACTTCTGACCCGTTTCATCAACTGAAATCCAAGTTTTATTAAGATTAACTTGCAGTCCCCCGTCTGCCAGTCCTGTTTTTTTCGGAACCTGTTTATTATGGGTGTTAAACCAGGACCTTGCTTAAAATTAGGCAATCGCCACATGTGTGAGTTCATGCCCCAGGTTAATAGTGCTTATCACAAAAAGTTTGAAGAACCTAACACAGACATTCTGAAAGATTTGCTACATTTGAGTGATATAGGTAATAATAATATAGTAAATAAGGATTTACAAATGATTTTGCAAGTGCACACTAATAGTAGCTTCACTGGATGTTATCACTCGCTTTTTAGAAATGACGAACAAGCAGGTGAAGATGTTTTGAGACTAAATGTGTATATCAAGCCTGAGTATAACTAGAGTAAGGTAATAGTATATGTGAATACCTGTCAGGATACCGTGCACCGGTGTCCCCACACCGCATGCAGGTATCTATATGGGAGGACCAAATACGTCACCACACCAGACAATGCTTATGAACATATAGTTTATTAGACACTCCAAAATCATAAAAACACAAGCAACCCCACCAACACCCACAAGTAATGTCAGAACTATTGGGCAGAAAGGAATCAATCTCATAGGCCTATACATGTTATTTTAAAGATTTGTAAATGGGCATACTGGTAGCCATTTTGTCTGCTCGCATAGGTCAACTTGAGTTCATTCTTCTTGGACAGAGACTTTCACAGAGAAGTTAGGAATTTTAGCATAAACAGTCTCAGATCGTAAATTGTGGTGGTCTCAGACGCACATCAGTTAAGGATGGTGCCAGCCGATGTAGGTCATGCCTCCACAAAAGATAATGTACAGAGACTGGAATGTCTAAAGATTTTTTTTTTCTCTTTCAATGAATAGAAGATGGGGCTTATTTAAAAGTTGCTGATGAAACCTTACTATTCATTGTAGTGATTATAATTAGCAATAATGTTATAATTATTATATTATATGCAGCATCTGTATGCTTATGTTATTGACTAATTTCAAGTAAAATTTGATACATGTACTTTTATAATATCCAAACTATATTCATTGTATATTGTTTGAGTGTACCCAATGAAATATATTAGTGTGTATTATTAATATGGCGTTTTTATATATATATATATTTTTTTGGTTTAATATATTTTTATTGTTATTATTGATTCATATCCACACAATTGCACCAATTTCATAAAACTTATAAACATCTGTTTGTTATTTCAAAGCATAAATAAAACACATTCTAAATTACAAATGCCTCTAACATTACTTTCAATAACAAACATTACCCGTTCCATCTCTTTCCCCTTCCTCATTCATTCTGGTCTTTCCCCCTTCTACTCACTTCTTTCCTTACAACCCTAACTCATATCCTTATCTGGGGGGGGGAGGTCTACTTTATGTGTGTTTGTGATTTTCGTCTTCCATTTTGTCCCAAAATTACTCTCCATCGTTCCCATATGTGAATCTACCCATTAAATCTTGTGTTGTAATTTTTGTTCCCTACGTTATTTGTGTATTTAATCTTTGTGTACTATTACGTGCTGCGAGTCTATAGTTCATAGAGTCAAAATATTATTGTGGATCCTATTCTACCCTTCCCCCTCCCTCTATTAGTGGTGTATTACCTTATCTTTACTTAATTTATTTATCATAAAAAGGAAAAAAAAAAAACACACCCCTTATACTAACCGACTATTTACTCTAAAATGTGTTTTGCCTATACCCACTTTAAGGTTTTGTGCTTTCCTTGTGTCCCACCTATTCCCCCCAAACCCTTACCTCCCTCCCAGACAAGGACAATTCTCCACCTTTCTACTTATCATTCTTATATGGTCATATGCATTATTACCTATTAATATATGAAAAGAGCTAAAATGAATTATATTATTTAAATTTCTCTATTATAGTCCATATGCATTTGTTATTGCTGGTTCCTTTATAAGTTGCTGTCCCTTTTTATTATTTGCTTGTATTCCTCTGTCTGTCTATACACTTCCCACTTTTCCCACACCCTATCATAGTTTGTTTTCTTGTCGGCATCCCTTGCACATAGTTCCTCCATGTATCTTATTTCTTCCATTGTGTTCCCCCAACTCTCTATTGTCGGTGGTGATGTGGACATCCACATACGTGATATACCCACTCTGGCAGCCGACAATAGAAATCTTAAGATATCATTTTTTTTTTTTTATGTGGTCTGGGTACAATGATAATAGTGCCATTAGGGGATCCTTTTCAATATTTGAAGCCTCCACTGTACGGTATATTTCAAATATCGATTCCCAAAACGGCTGTATTCTCGGGCAACTCCACCAGATATGCAGATATGTCCCCTCCTCAACATTACATCTCCAGCATCTATCCGATTTTTCTGTGTTTATTTGTTTAATTCCTTCTGGCCATCTATACCATCTAGATACTATTTTATAATTTTTTTTCTTGTAAGAATGAGGAGGAAACAGAGCCATGGGCCATTGTAAATATTGTTACCCATTCTTTCTCTGATATTTCTCTTCTCAAGTCTTGTTCCCACCTTTTCATATACTTTGTATCTCCCTTTGCGTCTTCCTCCCGCAACAGGCCATATACCACTGACAGCATATGCGAGATAGGGATTTTACTTACGCACAACTTCTCAAATGGCGTGAGTGGCCTATTCAGATTTTTATAAGACCTAAGGCTCCTTATAAAATCTGATAGCTGTGTGACGACATGGTGATCAGTTTAATGGTGAAGCCGTTCAATTTCACTATTCAGTACCGGCCCGGGAAACAGAATGCCAAAGCTGATGGACTATCCCGCCAAACGGAACTGGAAGGGTGACTAACATCATGGACATCCCCAAGTGGACCCGTAGAGGGTCTCGCCGGGTCTGCCATCTTTTAACTTGGGGGAGCTATGTGACGACATGGTGATCAGTTTATAAGTTAAATGTGTATTGGTGTTGGGTTATGTTTGAGTGCGTTATGCTGTGTGACCTGGTTATGGAAAGACTATCAGCACCATCCCTCGTTATCTCCCATTGTTCTCTGAGGGAGCTCAGAACAATGACATTCTGGCCAGGCTCCTGCTATGGCTGTCTGGAGTTCGTTAGCAGGTGGACACCTGTGGTGTTGTGAAGACAGGATTTCTGGGGAGGGGAAGGTGGATGTGATGGGATTATATTCTGATCTGATCACTTTCTGTATAAAAGTTTGTGCAGTTTCTCAATAAAGCAGAGTTTGTTTACCCTACACTCAAGCCTTGGCTAGTGACGGGGGAAACTGGGAGCTACAGATCTTCAGGTTCCAATATCTCCTCAGCAAGGAAGAAGACAGCGGCGGACATACTCATCCTGAGTACGGGGGTCCGTCACAAGCTGCATTGCCTCTAACCAAAGTTTCCCCTCATTTTGTCTCTCTGGTCTTAATTCTATTTTCAACTCATCTTGAATACGGGGGTCCGTCACATTGGTGGCAAGCGGTGGGATGCTCTTCCTTGCCTAAGGAGACATTCAAACCACCACCGGGACACTGCCTTCATCATCGGATGAGAGGCCGTCAAGCCGTGAATGGAACAGCAGTACGACAAGCTCAAGAGGTCCACGTTGAAGAACTTACTGGAAGCCCGGGGAAAGGTTGCCAGCAACAAGCCCAAAGACGCTATCATTGCCGAGCTGATGGAGGACGACCGGGTGAGCAATGACCGTTCCGAGGTGTCTGACTTCCAGAGAGAGGTGCAGTGGTGTTTGGCCCTATATGGGACCAACTAGCCATACCATGAGAGGGAGGAAGCAGTAGCCGCTATATGCGCCCCAGCTATGCAAGACACAGATGGTCTCCCTCTCCCGGGACTGCCAGGTGAGGAGGACACCCAAGGGGGAGTAGCGGATGTCCGGCTGGGTGAGGGACTTGACCCGCACTCCAAGGAACAAGCCCAGAGGTTGCTCCAGGAGCGCCGGGACATGTTCTCATCCCTGCCCGGCTATACTACTGTAGCAACGCACCGGGTCGATATGCAGGATCCAGCCCCATTGAGACAGACCGCGTATCGGATACCTGATGCAGTCAAGGAAGGGATGCAGAAGGAGATCCGGGATATGTTAGACCTCGGGGTCATAGAACCATCAGATAGCCCCTGGGCCTCCCCAGTGGTTCTGGTACCAAAGAAGGATGGCACTACCAGATTTTGTGTGGACTATAGGCGACTGAATGACAGGAGAGTAAATGACGCCTATCCCATGCCCCGGGTGGACGAGCTCCTAGACAAAATTGCCCGGGGCAACTTCCTCACTACTATAGATTTGTGTAAGGGGTATTGGCAGATCCCCTTAGCCGTGGACGCTGTGCCGAAGTCCGCATTTGTCACCCCATTTGGCCTGTTCCAATTTAGGGTCATGCCATTTGGGATGAAAAATGCTCCGGCCACATTCCAGCGGATGGTGGATAGGTTACTAGATGGACTGCAGGAATTTACCTGCGCTTATCTCGATGACATAGCCATTTATAGTGACACATGGGAAGAGCACTTACAACACATTGGGATTGTACTGGACCGTATTAGAGAGGCAGGACTGACTGTTAAACCCGACAAATGTCACGTAGGAATGTCGGAGGTCCAGTACCTAGGTCACCGAGTGGGGTGTGGGAAGCAGCGTCCTGAACCAGCCAAAGTGGAAGCCGTAGCTAACTGGCCCACCCCCCGTACTAAGACTCAAGTTCTAGCTTTCCTGGGTACGGCAGGATACTATAGGCGGTTTGTCCCCAATTACAGCGCCATCGCCAAACCCCTGACTGACCTGACTCGTAAGAGTCTTCCACGACAGGTCCTGTGGTCCCCGGAGTGTGAGGCAGCCTTCCAGCAGCTTAAACAAGCACTTGTTCAGGCCCCGGTACTAGCCGCTCCTGACCCTACCAAACGTTTTGTTGTACACACCGATGCCTCCATGTTTGGGCTGGGAGCAGTCCCTGAGCCATGCCGGAGATGATGGGCACGACCATCCAGTTGCCTATATCAGCCGCAAACTCTTACCCAGGGAAGTAGCTTATGCGGCCATGGAGAAAGAATGTTTAGCCCTGGTATGGGCCCTCCGTAAACTACAACCCTACCTGTATGGGCGATCATTTACCATCCTCACGGATCATAACCCCCTTGTTTGGTTGAACCGGGTGTCCGGGGACAATGGACGGCTGTTGCGGTGGAGCCTGGCCCTACAGCCGTTCAATTTCACTATTCAATACCGGCCCGGGAAACAGAATGCCAAAGCTGATGGACTATCCCGCCAAACGGAACTGGAAGGGTGACTAACATCATGGACATCCCCAAGTGGACCCGTAGAGGGTCTCGCCGGGTCTGCCATCTTTTAACTTGGGGGAGCTATGTGACGACATGGTGATCAGTTTATAAGTTAAATGTGTATTGGTGTTGGGTTATGTTTGAGTGCGTTATGCTGTGTGACCTGGTTATGGAAAGACTATCAGCACCATCCCTCGTTATCTCCCATTGTTCTCTGAGGGAGCTCAGAACAATGACATTCTGGCCAGGCTCCTGCTATGGCTGTCTGGTGTTCGTTAGCAGATGGACACCTGTGGTGTTGTGAAGACAGGATTTCTGGGGAGGGGAAGGTGTGATGGGATTATATACTGATCTGATCACTTTCTGTATAAAAGTTTGTGCAGTTTCTCAATAAAGCAGAGTTTGTTTACCCTACACTCAAGCCTTGGCTAGTGACGGGGGAAACTGGGAGCTACAGATCTTCAGGTTCCAATATCTCCTTAGCAAGGAAGAAGACAGCGGCGGACATACTCATCCTGAGTACGGGGGTCCGTCACAAGCTGCATTGCCTCTAACCAAAGTTTCCCCTCATTTTGTCTCTCTGGTCTTAATTCTATTTTCAACTCATCTTTTCCTATCTCTAGAACTTGGTATATGCACTCCATGGAGCTACTCTCCATGTTTAAGAAGCGTGCCGTCTGCATACCAGGTGGAAATTGGGGATTTCCTATGATAGGCGTCAGGGGTCCAGGTCTAGATGACAGATTATATTTAGTAAAGGACCTATCCCATACTTGTAGAACCGGTCTGGCAAAAAAGGTAAGGTGTTCCCCTTAGGTCTATGTTCTATTGACAACCAAGGGACTTTACTTAATGGTATAGGGGATGTTTCAGTCTCCAGTTTTACTCCTCCCTTACTTTGGCCTCCATGTATCCAGTCCAATATTCTTAATAGCAAGGCCGCTTTATGGTACAATTCGAAGTCTGGAATTCCCAGCCCTCCTCTTTGTTTTGGCCTCGATAGTGTTTTTACACTGATTCGTGGGGTTTTGTTAGCCCACACGAATTTCCTTGCAGCCGATTTGAGTTTCTGGAAAAATAGTTTTGGTAAAACAACTGTCTGAAACCTGTATATGATCTTCGTCAGGATGTCAATTCTAACCCCTTCGTGACGGGAGACGTACAGTGTACGTCCTGTCACTTTGTGCCTATATGACTGGCCACGTACACTGTACGTGACGAGTTATATCAGGCTTTGTAATGCCGGTATTTGCTGATTCTCAGCATTTAACAGTCATTCATTAATGTCTCAGTATTGAGGCATTAATTAATGAAATAATTAAGCTTTTTGTAAAAGCTTCTTCCTTTCATTAATGAAAGAATGAAGCCGTTACATGCAAATAGAGGACCGCAATTTGCGATCCCGTATTTGACAGCTCAAAATAGCAGAGAGGCAGCAGTGACTCGCCTCACCTCTCTGCTATTTGTTTTGACAGCTCGAGAGCCCGATGTTTAGATACATTTCACTCAAAAGATACAATGTATATCTTTTGAGTGAAATGTATCAGTTCTGATCGTCTAGGCACGATCAAAGAGCTTTTAGTGAGATCTGAATCTGACTAAAGTCAGGATCAGTCTCTAAGGTTATTATTAGCTGTTCCTAAGTTTGGATCAGCCTAATAGCCAAAAATAAAATAAAAAAGTTAATTTATCAAGCTGTCATAGTGATTGCTTGATATAAACTGACAAGAAAAAAAAAAGTTTTTTTATTTTATTTTTATTTTTTTTACAAAGTGTAAAAAAATTAAAATAAAGTGTAAAACAAAATTAGGAAAATATAAATTATATATAAATATATTTTTTATACTATAATTAATATAAAAAAATTCTAAAAAAAAAAAAAATAATCAAAACTTGTGAAAAAAGTGTTTTCTTCTAGTTTTTTTCCTCATTTTTTTTTTTTTATTCAAACTAAGTGAGGGGTTAGGTACACATATGTGATATAATTATATAGCCCTATCTGTCCTCTAAAAAACAATATATAATATGTGTGGGTACATTTAGTAAGAAAGTATATTACTGCTGTGGAAGAATCACACAGCAAAAATGTAAAAAATGTGTCAGTCATTTATGAACAGAACCTGAAAACTAGCTCAGTCATGAAGGGGTTAAGGACATTTACTCTGCCCATCCATGACAGACTAAGACAGTTCCATGTATTAAATTGATCAAATATCCCATCTAACCAGTCCCTAAAATTAATTACATACAGTGTGTCAAGATCTTTAGGGACTTTAATACCCAAATACACAATATAATTGAGTTGCCATTTAAAGGGGTAACTTTTCATAATTCCCTCTTGTACCTTACTCGTTAATGAGATATTCAAAAATTCTGACTTTTATATATTTATATGGAAATTACTCAGGTCGCCATATTCCTTTACTTCCTTGAAGATAATTGGTATTGTTATCAGTGGAGCGGTTATAAAAAAAAAGAGTATGTCATCCGCATATAATGCCATTTTATGGTGTTGTGTTGGGGAGATCATGCCCTTAATCGATGGGTTTTGTCTAATTGTAGCCGCTAGTTGTTCCATCACTATGACATATAGAAGGGGTGACAGTGGACACCCCTGTAGTGTTCCATTAAGGATGGGAAAAGGGGCAGATAAGTCCCCATTTACCCTTATCTTAGCGGTTGGGTGTGTATATAATGCCATCACCTTAGAGACAAATTGTTCTCCCAATCCTGCTTGTGTAAGGGATTCTCTAAGAAAGGGCCAGCTTACTCTGTCGAATGCTTTTTCAGCATCTATTGACAGAAGACATAGTGGTTTATTTTCTTTCTGTGCTAGTCCTATTAGGTTTATAACCCTCGTGGTGCATTCTCTGGCCTCCCGTCCCTGGACAAAACCCGTTTGATCATTGTGTATGATTTTAGGTAGAACACTTTTTAGTCTATTTGCCAATAGATTGGCATATAGTTTCAAATCGATATTTATCAAAGAAATAGGGCGATAGTGGCCACATTCCGTTAGGTCTTTCCCTGGTTTTGGCAACACTGATATATGAGCCTCCATTGTCTGTGTGGGGAAGGGACTTGCATCAGTGACTGAATTACATATCACCGTAAAGAAAGGTCTCAATTGCGCCTCAAATTGTTTATAGTAACGGGCTGTAAAGCCATCCGGGCCTGGGGCTTTATTATTCTGTAGAGAGGATATTACATCTTTAATTTCCTTCTCTGAGAATGTCAAGTTCAACCTGTCTCCCTCCTGGATATTCAGCCTTGGTACTTTTGCATCTTTTATATATTCCTGTATTTTTTTTATATAGTTTGCTGGTTGCATATCAGCATATTTTCCACGTATTGAATACAAGGAGGCATAGTATTTTCCAAAACTATCTACTATCGCGGAGGGAGAGTGTTGTAACTTGCCATTCCCATCTTTAATTCGTGTTATATTTCTATTCGGTGGCCTTGGATGGATTTTCCTGGCTAATAATTTTCCACACTTGTCACCTTCTTTATAGTAATATTTTTTATTTTTATCTCTAGCGATTCAAGTTTGTTGGTCCAGAATATTGCGAATATCCCTTCTTACCTCATTTAATTGGCTGGAGTATTTTATTATTGTATTCGCCTTATTCTTAACCTCCAACTCATTTAATCTCTGAAATAGGGCCTTCAGCTTTCTTGCCTTCTCTTTCTTTAGTATAGATCCATGTTTAACTAGGATTCCCCTTACTACACATTTTTGGGCCTCCTATTGGGTGGGTCTTGGTGTAGTATCGTTCTGATGGTCTATTATAAAATTATTAATTGTAGATTTTACCTCTTCTTGGCAGTCTATATTTTTTAATAGATTGTTATTAAGTCTCCATGTTCCCATACCCCTATTTCTGTTCTTCGATTGGATTGTTAGTATCACTGGGGCGTGGTCTGACCATAGTATCGGCCCCACTTCAATCTCTGGGTCACAATCTAATATACACTGGTTCAACCAAATATGGTCAATCCGGCTGTATGTTTTGTGGACCATAGAATAATAGGTGTATTCTCTTTTTGTGGGATATAATATGCGCCACCCATTTACCAATCTCATATTATCCATTTTAATTTTAAGTCTTTTCGTGGCTGCTCCTATCGGGTGTGGGTTACCTGTCATATCTAGTGCAGTATCAAAAATTAAATTCATATCACCCATTACCAAGTGTGTGCCTACCCCATATTTCTCCAATTTACCTAAAACCCATTTACAAAATTTATGTTGTCCCTTATTTGGTGCGTAAATGTTTGCTAGTGTGTACATTTGTTTAAAGTGAGTAAATTTCAAAAACATATATCTCCCTTTTTCATCTAGAATTGTGTCTATTACCTCAATTTGAGCGTTTTTGTGGAAGGCTATTGATACTCCCCTTGCTTTTTTTTCTGGGTTAGTGCTGTGATACCATTTTGTGTAGTGTTTGTCTCTTATAGTGGGGATAACCCCCATTTTAAAGTGCGTTTCTTGTAAACATAGGAAATCTATTCTTTTTTTATGGAAATGGTATAAGACCTGTGAACGTTTTTTCTGGTATATTGAAACCATTAACATTATAGGTAGCAAATATCAACCTATTCATTTCTTGTCTATAAATCCTTCATAAAACATTTTGCTTTGTGCATAAAACCATTTCACCTCACATATATTATAACTACAATTCAGAATCAACAACTTATTCTGCTTCCTTTGCTTCCCATTCCATTCTTTCATCCCGCTTTTATACCACTTCATTCCCATTGACTTCACCACATGTATACATTTCCAATATTCTTGTATGTGAGACATCTTTCTTTTCCAGTTTCCCACATATGTCACACAAGAAGAGCCTTAAAAAAAAGAAAATAGAGCTTTATGGAGGATTGTGATGGCCAGGTGCCCGTCCGTCCAGTGCACCTCACCTCACAAGACTCGCCTTTTAGTCAATTTTCTATAACCAAATTCTATTTACCTATATCTCTATGCATATTATATTTTAACTTAAATATATATTTCGCCGTCCCTTGTATTGACCTCACCCCCTGCCCCCCAACCGTAGGGACAGGGGGGGTGGCCCCCGGGACCGTGCGCTATCATTCCAACGATACGTCCCCACCCTCCCCCCTTTTCATAGTGTTATCAAAAGCCAACATAATTGAGTCATTTTGCATTTACTCCTTGTGGCTTTACTGATTTCCAGTCCTGTCTTAGTGTGTCATTGTGATACAAATCAATACAGGACAAGCTACCCCATTGTGTAAAACCAGTTTGGGCTGTATTGTTGGCCATTTCCATTGTATGAACCAAGTTTCTATCAACAAACAAACAAAACCTCCGTCTCTCTTGCAAATTTATGTGTGTCTGAAAAAGTCCACTAAGATATATTGCAACACAGGTATGTGCTGCACCAGTCCCCCAAGCGACTCCTCTCGCCCTCTTTGGGGTGTCTTTGCGCATGCCTGGGGGTGTATCGTATGGGGACCCATATGGTGCGCTAATTCATCCTGCGCACCACTCCGGGCGCCATTACCACCACACTCCCGGCCTGACCCCACGGGGGAGGCCGGAACTGAGCCCCCAGTACTCCCCCCCACGGATAGTCTCGACCTTGTACCTGAGAAATATGTCCCAATCGTTGATGATGTAGGTGGGTTCCGGAGGGTCCGGGTTGTAGTGTTCAGTTTCTGCGGCGTCTGTTTATCCTTCTTCTTGCTGTTTTTGGTTACAACTGAGTTGAACAGGCCTCTCCCCTTTTCCCCTTAGTGCCCCCCCCCATATACATCCCTTTATTTATATTGATAAAAACAAAATCGTACATTAAAATAGAGATGTACAAATCCCAGGAGCTTGTGTGCTCCGTGTGCTCCTTACAAATGACAGCTGCCTCCTAAACTTTTGCATTTTTCTCTAGTACTTGTACCGAGTACTGTACTTGGTATCTGTGCAACCCTACAACAGACTTTCCATTTAATTAATATGTGATATGTCTGTTTCAATTAAGTGTAATCAACACATGCAGTATATTTAAAGTAGTTAACTTTGACCTTTCTTCACCACGCCTGTCTGACGAAGCCCCGGTGGGGATGAAACGCGTCATAATCTGGCGTGTCTGCATGGTATGGCCTCCGTAACAGTTACCCCTCGTGGATGTTTAAACCTTCAAACACATTTGGTTTGTACCCTTTATTTGCCACCTGTTTTTGCCATACATCGGCTGGTTTCCATCCTCAATTCAAGTCTGGGAATATCCCCACCGATGATTTGTCTGCTGCACATCGGTTACTGTTTGCTTACAACTCAAGTTGGAGGACATCTGAGGATATCTCCCTGGCTTACAAAGTGGATCCCTACTGTTTGCGCTACTTGCAAAAAGAAAAGGAGAAATCTCCAATCTGCAACGACACTTACAATTCAGAGAGGAATTCGCGCTACATACTCCGACATCAAAGATCACTCCTAGATTACAATTACCTCTGTTTGTCTTCAGATCAAGAAGTTTTCAAACCTTTTTTACTTACCTGCCTTGCAAAGGTTTTTTGGCTGAACCTGGACAGATGCTTCAAACAGCGGAATTGTGAGTGTTACTTCTGTTATTCTTCGTTAACAGAGGTCGATCCACATATTTGAAATCACTCGCATACACAGTGTATTTCTAAATTCATTTGAAGTCAGCATCACCTTTGGGATAAACCTCTTCATTTATTCTGTTCTATTCATGAATCAACAGTCATTTAGGGGGTACACTGATCAATACGTTTAGATTCAAATTTAAATATAAATTATATTACATATACGCTAACCGAGTGCCATCCAGCTATATACTTTTTTGTATTTTTGTATTCATGTATTGTATGTGTTTTCTATATTGATTAGGACTTTTTAAAGACTCAAAAGCGATAATAAACACATCAATTTTAATTATATTGTTGCATACTTGAAATATTGGTGGGATCTCCTTAATTGGGGGTTTTCTATGATTTAAAAAATTCTGTTAATACATTACATTGAAGGATAGTACAACCATAACAAGATCTCTCTGGGTGGCTCAGCCCACAGGTGCATTCTACTACCGGAGGAATAGGAAGCGTCTTGACAGAGCCTCAAAAAGAGGTCAACTGGTCTCCTTGAATGCTGCTCCCGGCTCCTAAAGGAGTACTCAGCCAGATCCTCATCATTGAAAATCACACCATGCACTAGAGCAGGATGTGCACACACACACACAGTGAGATATTAATCACACTGCAGGTCTTTCAAACAAATTGTTAGACTTATATAAACATTATAATATGGCAAGCGACACAAATCTTTAACGGACTTACAATTCCAGATGACCGGAATAGGAGTAGAAAGACTGATGAAAATACCTGATCAGATCGATCCCTGTCTCTCCACACCCGGGTCACCGGTCAGCTGAAGATTCAGTCCATCTTTTAATCACGTTGGGGTCACCAGAAATTGTCCTGGCAGGAATACCAGACCTCGTGCAAAACTAGGAACAGAGCTTTGTGTCCTTGACATAATTAAGGTTTATTCAACATATGTTGGGCAGTACGATAGCCAGCGTACTACACCCAAAAAGAGGAATTACATTTATTTTTAAGCAAAGGCACATAATTCATGAGATACATCCCAGTGGCATCCCACACTGGGCCGGCACGGAAATACAAATCATTCAATAATATTTGATTATTTATCATAACTTTTAAACGGTTAACTCTCTAAAACCATAGCATCAATTCCTCGTTAATTAAACCAGAACAGTATTTGAAGGATTAATAGTTCTTTTGGTTTTAGCCTACTTGACCTGGTGTCTGACACTATATCATATTTAGGAGTATTTGTCGTCTTATCAGTTACCCACACACGGGTGCTGCCAATATCAGGAAATCCTTGAAGAGGCCTGTAAAACACAGACTGAGACATATTTGGCAGAGTTTGCAGAAATATATTTTTGCAGACCCTGCAAAAATAAAAACTATTGATCTCTAAAAACCCTGGGACTTATGTATAACAAGATGGAGTCTCGAACATCAAGATGGATTCTTTAGCTTAACCAACTTTTCTACCTCACTAGCCAGCACCAGGACAACCTACATGTCCCCCCACATAAACCAATCGAGGGAAGAAACCCCACCAAGGGTCACAGCACCCACACAGGGAGGGGGGAACCCAGGGGGAGATGGAAAAAAATGAGGAACCAGGACGTTTTACGTTTGTTATAACTGATATATTAACTTACAGTATTGTCATGGAATGTGATGGAATGTTCTCTTAATTAGATATTTTCATTATTGAAGTCATTTTTCATCACCACTGTTTTATTGAAGGGTGATCTCGTGTGGATCTGGCGGCGTCTCTCTGGAGGGGGCCCGGGGCCCCTTCGGATGGTGGGCAGGGCCTTGCTTTAGGGATGACCGGCATCCAATTCCTGGTTCCTCGTTTTTTTTCCATCTCCCCCGGGCTCCTCCCTCGCCCCCCCCTCCTTTGGTGTTGTGACCCTTGGTGGGGTTCCTTCCCTTGGTTGGTTTGTGTGGGGGGACATGTGGGTTGTCCTGGGTTGGCAGTGTCCGCTTCCTGATGCCGTATTGCGGGGAGGCGGGGCTACCGTCACGCTATGACGCGATGGTGTCAGCACCATGCCCGTTCCACGCATGCGCCAAGTACCGCTAGGCAGAAGAAAACGCGCATGCGCACAACGACCACTTCCCACAGAAAGACGCGCAGGATGGCGCACAGGAAGTGATGCGCAGATGGAGCGTGTTCTAAGAAAAATGTGCCAAAGGCGCACAGGAAGTGATGCGCAGATGGAGCGTGTTCTAAGAAAAATGTGCCAAAGGCGCACAGGAAGTGACATAATTGATTAGTTCACTTCCCTATTTAAACCAAGCCAGCCTGTCACTTACTTGCTGGATTGTCTTATCAGCTCCTGTCTGTGTTGTGTCTCCTGTCTTGAATATTAGATTGCCGTTGCCTGGATTTTGACCCGTTCCTGCCTTGACTGCCACCTGCCTTTTTGACCCTGGACTGTTTTGATTATTCTTCTGCCTCTTCCTTTGGTACTGCAACTGACCTCCTGGATTTTGACCTCGGCTTGCCTCGACTTTGAATTCTGGATTACCCTTCTACTTGCACGGTTTCATAACTACTGGCACTCGTGCCACTCGGTGTCTGCCTGGCCTCTGTCACCATCCTCAAAGGCTTTTAGACACGAGGTGCAAGGGAAGCCTCCTCAACCATCCAGTCTCCCAGACCAGGTTCATAATAGATGGTGTCAGTAATGTCACTGCGCCGGATGCCGTCAAAACGCCCGCCCGGGTAGTCGGTGCCAGTGTGTGGCTGCAATGTGGCCTCGTGGACACCGGCGGCCTTGGGAGTATCTCCGTCATAGGAGTTACTACCGGTAGTAGTATCCAATAGGTGAGAAATATTTTTGTTCTGTTATGGCTCTATGGCCTCTTTATCCCCATTGCTATAATGCCTTTATAACTGAGTTGGTGTACTGGCTTTAGGGATCAGATTACTATTAATTAGATTATATTACATTGGCATGATTTTTTAGTAATGGGATATTGCATTTTGGCCAACTTAAGGGGTCTGGGAGTTAGTTGTCATAATTATATTGTTTTCTTACTTTGTTGGTTTAGGGATATTTCTTTCTGCCGTACAAGGACTTCTATCCTATTAGCACTCCCACTCCTACCATCTTGGGGTTCAGTCCTTATCTGATATTCATGGTGCTCTTGGTCTCATCCTGGTTGGTCCAGTTGGATACACACGAGTTACCTTCCAGTTTGGTAGGTGACATCATTGTCAATTTACTAACATTAATAAATTTGGGTGGATATGTTCCCCATTTGGGTATATTCATGGGCTTTCTGGTCATTCAGATTTCCTCCATCTCCTGAGGAAGCGTTTGGAGCGTGAAACATATTGAGAATACCAACTGCTCCTTTACCATCTTCAGAAGAGGCTGTTTTGACAAATGATTTTGAGAACATTCCTCAATTAATATATCTATCATGTAATTCGTGATTAATTTTGCCTCTATCATGTTAAATTGGAGTAGTTATTGGTGGTACTGACAATATCGACTACTCCTTTACCATCTTCTGAATTGATTTTGAGAACATTCCTCAATTAATATATCTATCATGTAATTCGTGATTAATTTTGCCTCTATCATGTTAAATTGGAGTAGTTATTGGTGGTACTGACAATATCGACTACTCCTTTACCATCTTCTGAAAGGGGCTGTCTTCATGTATTATATATATATATATATGTGTATATAT
>NW_017308566.1:25375-47086 GCF_000935625.1 Nanorana parkeri | reverse complement strand
CGGGTTCACACCTGGGCGTTTTACAGCGCTGATCGACGCGCTGTAAAATGCCCTGCAAGTAAAATCCCATTATTTTCTATGGGCATGGTTCTCACTTGGGCGTATATCAGCAAGTCGGAACGTGCTGAAAAACGCCCTATGCCCAAAGAAGTACAGGAGCTTCTTTGGGGCGTTTGACGAACGTTTTGTGGGCTGCAAATCGCGGTTAAAACATGCACCGCAAAACGCGCGTCATACACGCATATTTCGAACGCCTAGGTGGGAACCCAGCCTAAAGGAGAACTATGAGGTGAGTGCTTTTCACTCACCTCATAGTTCTAGCCGACCTGTGACAATGAGACTGTCACAGGTCGGCTCAGTAGATCGCGAAGTGAGCGAACACATACCGGTGTTCGCTCACTTCTCGATCCTGTCACGGCACAGAGCTGTGACAGGGGAGGGGCTGGATTCCCCCCTCCCCACTCCGATCCTCTAGCGCTGACTGGCGGAACGGATAAGGGAGGGGGCAGGTACAGCTGGCTCTGCCTCTAGATAGACGCTAATTTGTGTCCTGCCGTTACCCTAAGGAAACCTATGGGGAAAAGCCCTAACCCCATAGTTCTCCTTTAATCACTGATAACACTAAACTGATGAACAGTAAAAGCGCTTTAATCGTCGCCTATGGGCGTTTTTTGCGATTTTTGCGGGCGCACGCAATTTTAAGGCTTGACATGTTTGGTGTCTATTTACCCGACGTGACCCTGACTTTTATGGTTTACTAAAAATATGGGTAAGAATAAATGTGTTATAACATGGGGCAACTTTTTTGGTTTTTTTTACATTTATGGTACTTTTTAAATTATATAGTAAAAAAAATACCCCCCGTGGTGATTATATACCTCCAAAAGAAAGCTCTATCTGTCCCCAAACTTTTTTAACATAAATTGCAAGGCTATAGTCCGGTCATGCTGACTGGTGAAATTTTTGACTGACTGGTGAGACACTATCAAATTTTTCAAGCCCTGTATATATATATTTCTTATGAATTGTCCAATTATGTCTTATATGATTCAGTATGCCTCAATCATGATAGGTTAGAGTGGTTTCTTTGGAGATATTTCGTTACTAGGATGATGTTAGCATGCACACATCATTTTTATAGTTTTTAAACTTTTGTATGTAATAACGATTTTTTGTTATTAAGCATGTTGTAATCTCTGGGATCTGTCACCTGGTGCCTTAAAAGCCTAATTTACCTATATTTTCCTATTGATTTATCAAGGGGTGTGGCACCAATTACTCAGGACTCGTTCACGATAATTTGTTGCTGCATTAGCAGAAAGAATGTTGTGGGACATCAAAGGTTTCCTACTGTGGCCTGCATTTTATGAATGGGCCTCAAAATGCAGGCCACAGTAACCCTGCACTGCATAAAGGAGAGCAAACAGCAATATCAGCTCTCAGTTATAAGTGACCTTACAGTGTTTCTTATGCTCAAATAAATGTCAAAAATAATGCGATTTCACTTTTTGGAGTCTTTGCCACATTTTTGCCATTGTGCATTTTTGTGCAATACATTGTGGTTTTGCCATTGATGTGATTTTTATTGGTGTGAAATTCTTATATTGTGTAAACCAGGGATGCACCGAAATTTCGGCTGCCGAAATGCATCGTCCAAAAATGGCACTTTGGGCAGAATGCCGAAAGTACCATCTTTCGGCCAAAATTGCGGTACATTTCTAGTTGTTCTCCTCACATTTGCTCACACAGGGCTTGGGAACAAAGTGACTGTGAGCTAAGTGGCGTTAAAAAAATTGGATTTGTGCTGTTTGGGATATATTGAGTGCTGAGTGCTTGGTTTTTGGAATACTTGTTGTCTCTGTTTTTTTTTTTAGACCCTTTTTAGTATTTAAAAACACTTTTTCCTTTTCTGTCAGTTTTTAAACTGATCCTTTTTTTCTTCTCCTCTGGTTTGCAGCTCTATGGTAAGGGGGAGGGGTTAATTGATCCCAGGTGTATCTCATTAAGAAGGTGTATTATAAGCTAGTGCACCACTCACATTGAGCTTGCTCACACAGTTCATTTTGGGCACCAATTCACAAAAAGGATGTTGTGGAACTAGAGAAAGTGCAGAGAAGGGCGACTAAACTCATAAGAGCATGGAGGAGCTCAGCTATGAGGAAAGATTAGCTGACCTGAATTTGTTCTCTGGAGAAGAGGCGATTAAGGGGTGACATGATCACCATGTATAAATACATAAATGGTCCATGTAGTGAGCTTGGTTCCAAATTATTCACTTTAAGGTCACTGCAAAGGACAAGGGGGTACTCTTTGCATCTGGAGGAAAAGAGGTTTCACCTTTGCATACGGAAAGGATTCTTCACAGTTAGAGCTGTGAAAAAGTGGAATAAACTCCCCCAGGAGCTAGTTCTAGCTAGCTCAGTTAATTGTTTTAAAAAAATCTGGATTTATTTCTAAATGCACAGAATATTACTGGATATTGTGTTCTTATAGGTATATTAAGTATCAGAGATTGTTGATCCAGGGAATATCCGATTGCCTTATGGGATCAGGAAGGAATTTTTTTTCCCCTGAGCAAATTGAACCATGCTTTATAGGGGGATTTATTGCCTTCATCTGGAACAGCAGTGGGTAATTGTGGGCATAGCGTTCACATTAAGCTTTTTTTGTTTTCTTCATATCTCTATAGGTTGAACTCGATGGACATGTGTCTTTTTTCAACCTGACTAACTATGTAACCTCTGGGCGTAGCATCCAGCGGTGAGGAGAGAAATCACTGGCTGCTTGTAAATAATTGAGGACATGGTATGTTTACTGTTTTCCCAATTATGAATGAACAGGAAGTGTGCTACATTACTTCTTGTCTATTCATGATTGTGGATATAGTAAACATACTATCTCCACATATTATGAATGAACAGAAACACTCAGTATAGAGGTATTCCTGTTTATTCATAACAGGAGCTGTAGAAAAAGAGATTGAGGATTCTGTGTTATCAATCTTTTTTTCTATTTTCAAAGGGAAAATCAGGGATCTGTTTAGACCTCTGATATTTCCCAGCGACCCCAGAAGTAAAGTAAAAAAATTAAAATATTAATAAAAAATCTAAATAAAATATAAGGTCCAACCCAGGAGAGTGCTAGTCAGTGTGATGAGAGACGGAGGAGGATCAGCTCTGACAGCCCTGCAGAGCCCCAACTGATAAGGAACGAAAAACTAAACTGAAATGGTGGGGGCAAGAGAGGGAGAGGAAACCGGCTGCCAGTGAGACAAACTGCATGAGATAAGTAATCCACATTAACCCTATACAACCTATTGCTGTGGACTATTGAGCATTTACAGTAATCAGAGTGAGAGGAAGGTAAATTGAGGGTTAGGTGGTGTGGATAACTGAGCAGCCTAGCCCCCTCCCCCACCATTCAGATGGGTCGTAACACAAAAAAAGGGTCCTAGAACCGGCGAGAGGTGGACAGAACATAGAAGGTTTTTTTTGTGAAAAATACTTAAGTCTCCTGAAACGGAGTTTAACCCGACAAGGGAGCAGAGGGGAACGGATAGAGACTCACAGGTGGGTTCCCTTCCAGTCTCCCCTGTGGATTCAGACCGCTCAGAGAGAATGAGTGGAGTTGGGGCAGGGGCAGACTGGGCCGGGGGGCAGGGTGGCAATTCCCCCCCGTCCCGCCCGCCAGCATCCACACGCCGCACCTCCTCCCTGCCTCGCGCTTGCTACTGCCAGACCCACCCGCCTGCATCCACGCTCCACACGCCACACCTCCTCACTGCCTCACATTCACCGCCCGCCCACATCAACGATCGGCCCAGGGACACGGGAGAAGAAGAAGTAAGGAGGAGCAGGCGTGTGGGAATGACAGCCGCCGACAGACAGGCCCGATCTCAGAAGCAAGTTGCTAGAGAGAATTTAAATATGTGGGGAATGTCCCAATCGATGTGATAAATATAGTTTTGGGATGAATATTTGTGTGATTTCAATAATGATGGTGATATTGACAATAATAATAATAATAATATTATTAATAATAACTGATGTTTGAAGCGGGGGTGGGGATTAAAAACTGAGTAGTGCACTGAAGAACACATAGAAAGACACAATAAGGGGAAGAATTAGCGGCATTAGTAAGGAGGAGGGTAGTGTGAGGGTTTATTTTTTATTTTCTTCATCTTTCTCCCTCTCTCTCTCCCGATCTCTTCCCTTCTTCTTTCTCTCTTACTTTATCTTCTTTCTTACCCTCTTTTGTCTTTTTCTGCTTTTTTTAGCTTTCTCTCCTGGGTTGGTCTTTGTAAAGGCCATCACATATCCCCTCTATAGGCAATGTAAAACAGAAGTCATCAACTTGGGCAACTATATCGATTGTTTATGGACTATATATTGATAGTATCAAATGAACTCCAGTTATACTGGTAATTACTCCAGAGAAGATGTATGCACCGATCCTGCAGCCTGGTTGGTTGGATAGGGAAACACCCATGTAACAGCACTGTGAAGAAAACATAGGAAACCGGCGCACCGATCTAAGTGCAGTATAAAGTGACTATTTAATAAGGTTAAAAGTAATGCACTTACAGGATATTAAAAAAAACATCCCATTACCCAGTTTCTAAACTGCTCTACAGAATTTGTTGTCTATGGTCTAACTTGCCCCAGTGGCCTTCTACAGGTGAAACTCGAATAATTAGAATATCGTGCAAAAGTAATTGCAGTAAGTGCTGCAAAAGGGGCCCAAACCAAGTACTGAGTACATATGCATGCTTGTACTTTTCAGAGGTCCGATATTGTTCTATGTACAATCCTTATTTTATTGATTGCATGTAATAATCTACTTTTTTGAGGTTGTGGATTTGGGGTTCTTGGGGTTTTCATGAGCTGTAAGCCATAATCATCACAATTATGACAAATCACGGCTTGAACCCCCCTGCCCCTTGCTTTGCATGTAATGAGTCCATCTCATATATTAGTTTCACCTTTTAAGTTGCATTAGTGAAATAAATGAACTTTGCACGATATTCTAATTATTCGAGTTTCACCTGTATATATAGGGTCTGAACTCTCCAGCGAAGAGAAAAATGGCATTTCAATATTACCACTCTCAGCGAGTGGGTCTTCTCTTCCTTCAGGAAACTCACTTCCCGATTTCTTATCAACCTGCCTTTTTTAACAAATACTATCCTCAGTTTTTTCTGGGCAATGCCTCCGACAAGACTAGAGTAGTTGCTATTTGCTTTGCTAAAAATGTTAGATTTTGCTCGTTGCTGGAGATAGGAGATCCAGAGGGGCAATATTTACTATTGAAAGGGGATATAAATGACACCTTAGTTACACTAATTAATTACACCTATTATGCTCCTAACTCGGCTCAGGTGCGTTTTTCACTTCTATGCTACAAACCTTACTACCTCATTTTGAAGGTCTCAGTGATCTGTGCAGGAGATTCTAATCTTGCCCTGGACAGTAGCTTGGATAGGACTCATACTGGAGTATATAGATCTAGACGCCCCCAGAAAGCTGGTACGCGCCTTGCAAAACTGTTGTACTCTCATTCTCTAATAGACATATGGAGGGAAATGAACCCTGCGGTGAAAGGCTACACGCACTTTTCCTCAGCACATCATAGTTATTCTAGGATAGATCACTTCTTTGTGTCCGCTTCTCTTGTGCCTTTGGTTGCTTCCTCCACCATTAGGGAGATGGCATGGTCAGACCACTCTGTGGTGTTGACGGGACTCACCACACCAACACTAGCTGCTAAACTTTTTTACTGGCGCTTGAACGAATCTCTATTGGGGGATGCGGTAGTACAGGGTGAGGTCCAATCACACTTGGAATCCTATTTTTCTATTAATGCCACTCCTGATATGCTCCCTACTATTGTATGGGTGGCCCATAAGGCGACAATTCGAGGCCGATTAATTGAATTGGCTCTCAGAATAAAGAGGAGTGCAACCAGATGCATAAATTAACTGGACACAAAACTTCAACGTTTATCTCGGGCTCATAAGCAGACTCCGTCATTAGATCTCTTGAAATCCCTGGATAAAACTAGATTAGAATTGAACTTGTTACTAACTACTAAAGCGGAAAAAAGTCTTCGATGGTCAGATAACAAATATTATGTCCATAAAGACAACATTGGTACCCTTTTAGCTACTAAACTATCCCCTAAACCTAGAGTTTATACGTTTCCTAAAATTCGATGTACCTCTGGCGCATACTCACTACATCCAACAACTGTCCTTCAGGAGTTCCACTTGTTTTTCACTAAACTCTATCAGGACAGTAATCTCGTTTCATCCGATTCATTGAGATTATTTCTCAGTGAGTTTTGGTTCGAGAACCACTGCGCTAGGACTGTATATCTAAATAGTTAATAGGACCAGCAGCAACTCTGTGTAAGAGTGTATATCTAATATAGCAAGTAAGTTGCGCTTGGTCGAGGGAGTGTGGATTTTATAAGTAAAAAAGGGAAAAACAAACTCTTAAATCCAGAAAACCATAAACATCCCTGTGAAAGACGAAATACTCTATCTCAATATGTGATCAATACGTGAATAATCAAAGTGTGAAACGATCTCTCAGATCAAAGGAGAGCTATAAACAATGTATAAATGCCGGAATCAATTATTACGGCATGTGGTAAGTAAACACTACATTCAAACACATCACAGTGTATCAATAAATATATATGTGGCAGAAGTGCCGGGGTCGAACTGTAGCCCAGAAATCCTCTGAAGTTGAACAAATGAAGACTTGATTGCAATCCTTATATGCGTGACCAGTGGGTCCCAAAATCTTACATGTGTAAACTTGATCCAGTGATCAAAATTAGTGACTAAAATATCCTAACAATGTGGTGAATCTCCTAGTATTATACACACAGTTAGTCTGTGTCTCAATAACCCGTAGAGCAGTGAACACTCTCAATTATATGAAGTAAGATATACGTTCTAATTCCCCTCTCAGATGGATACAGGGGGTTAAATAATTAGAACAATCTCAGCGGTATAGCAAGCATTCAGTGGGTTAAATATTTAAAATAATATCAACGAAATAACAGGCAGTCAATATCAGAAGTTTTGCCGTTTATATGAGATGGGATGAGGGCGGTTACTTTCCTGTCTCTCAATGATGTTTAGATGAATAATCCATTCATTTCTGAGACATATATCTTCCAAAATATATCTCCAACCGATCACGGTTTGAGAAAATCCGGGAAGTCCTGAGGTCCTAATATTCCATCCCCTCCTTTTATCTCCAAATCAGGCAGTCAGAAGTAGTTTTCTCCTTCTACCTCGATTTTTCCAGAGCCTCACCACCCAGACCGACAGCGTATATCTGTTAGTATCTCATAGGAGAGACAAATGGAGAAAGGAGGCGAACCATCTAAGTGCAATAACTAAACACAATTTATTTCTTAAAGTATACAAATGCACTTACAGAATTCACGAACTGATAAAAGCTTTGGAAAACATGTTGCCGAAAACTCAGCTATGAGAGGCGAAGACCAAACATCCTTTGACGCGTTTCGTAGATTAACTTTCTCAAAAAGGAGTCATGTCATCACCTCTCACAGAAACTTTATTTAAACTTGTCTAATTCGTTTAATTAGTACCATCTGGTGTTAGATTGATCTCTCCAAGTGCAACACCAGCAAATCTAAATCTCTATGAGGGTCATTGTCTCAGTCAATATAATGCCTAAATCTATATCCCTCATTAATCGTAGCATCTTAAAAACAATTATCTTATCTGATACCTATGGATTTAATAATAATAAAAAAGTTTAAAAGGTCAGGAAAACCTAACATGGTATAAGATCAGCTAAAATTAAAAAATAAAAACAGCAAAAACTATTATAAAACATCTTTATACGCTACATGGTGTATATACTTATATATATGTCTCGATCCTTATTCTCACTACTATTCCATGCAATTGAACGACATATCCACCATGTGTCATATAGAACCATCCGAAATACCTTAAATTACATGAACGGCTAACATAATTAAAATAAATTTACGTTTATAAAACTATATAATCCTATAAGACATTCCAGTTCATATCTACAGGATTTATATGGACTCTGCTTCCTAACGGAGATAGTTCATATCTATAGGATAATTATAGGTGTGTGGACCCTGGGATGAATATTAGGAGTAGTTTAACCCCTTACATGGGATCAAATGTAGGATACAGTGTGCATTTGATGAAAGACTATCTTTTGGTCTATATGAAGCCCCATCTACAGGTGAAACTCGAATAATTAGAATATCGTGCAAAGTTCATTTATTTCACTAATGCAACTTAAAAGGTGAAACTAATATATGAGATAGACTCATTACATGCAAAGCAAGATAATTCAAGCCGTGATTTGTCATAATTGTGATGATTATGGCTTACAGCTCATGAAAACCCCAAGAACCCCAAATCCACAACCTCAAAAAAGTAGATTATTACATGCAATCAATAAAATGAGGATTGTACATAGGAACAATATCGGACCTCTGAAAAGTACAAGCATGCATATGTACTCAGTACTTGGTTTGGGCCCCTTTTGCAGCACTTACTGCAATTACTTTTGCACGATATTCTAATTATTTGAGTTTCACCTGTATATCGTATAATGTATAGATCTAGGTATAGACTCAGATTGGATACATCTACAGATCTTGAATCAGATGTCAGGAGTATTTTAATACATATACACCGAATGGTTATATTGCGGTATCCATATTCATTAGATCGTTATACATTTCCTATATAATTCTTCCTTTTGACTGGGGTTAGTTGGATTTTTTATATGGAGGGTTAGTCAGATAGTTTATATGAAGGAATAATTTATCATTCAGTATATTCAGTGTATGACCAAACGGAAAAGGTATTCAGTGTATGACCCACCGGGAAGACCAATAATAAGCGAGATAGATTCGATCCTGGCGCGCTTGGGAGAGTACATAGAGTGGTTCTTACAGCCGCTAGTAAAAGGCACAAAAGCCTATCTGAGAGATAGTGGAGACATTATAAAGAATCTGTCTAACATCAAATATGAGGACGACATGTTCTTAGCCACTATGGATGTAGTGTCCTTATACACGAACATCCCCCATGATAGAGGAATAGAAGCCATAAAATGGAGCCTAGAAAATTTCTCGGATCTAGAAGAGAAACAGATTACCTTTGTCATAGACTGTACAGATTTTGCATTAAAAAATAATTACTTTTGGTATCAGGGGGACTTCTTCACCCAAGTTAAAGGCGTTGCAATGGGGGCGAAATTCGCCCCCAGTCTGGCAAACCTGTTTATGGCAAAATGGGAAGAAAAAGCCATATACGAATATAAAAGGATAGGTCTGGTGATCTGGAAAAGGTATATAGATGATGTGGTAATGATTTGGAAGGGCTCATTGCCCTCACTAGAAGAATTCTTCAGATCACTCAACCAAAATAAAGAAGACATTAGTTTTACTTATAATTATAGTAAAGATGCCATAGATTTTCTAGATCTCACTATCCAGGGAAAATATGATAAATTAATAACCAAAACATTATTTAAAAAGACGGATAGAAACGGATATATCCCTATGGGAAGTTGCCACCACCCGTCATGGCTCAAGGGGATACCAAAAGGGCAATTAACAAGAATAAAAAGAAACTGTACTACTTGGGATACAGTTGAAGAACAAGCCCAGAAGATAATATCCAGATTTCAGGAAAAAGGCTACAAAGAACATGAGCTGGACAAAATTAAAAAGAAAATATCAGATCTAGATAGAGAAAAGATGCTCCAGGTGAAAGTGAACAAACAGAAAGAACAACCTGTTCTGTTCATTACCAACTTCTCGACACAATATAAAGAAGTGGAACACATCCTTGGAAAACACTGGCCACTCCTCAAAAAAGATAAGGTCCTGGGACCATTACTCCCTATAAAGCCAAGGATAGTATATAAAAAGGCCCCAAATATTAAAAGTAGACTGGTACATAATCTATTGGATCCTCCAAAAAAATCTTCCTCTTTTTTTCAAGGTAAAAGGATTCTATCCATGTGGTAATTGTGTGGGATGCAGACAAACTGGAAAAAAAGAAAAAATTGCTAGATTTTTGTTCTAACTCAAATGGATGACAATTTAAAATCAATGAATTTATTTCATGCCATAGTACTCACGTTACCTATACAATGCCCTTGTGGGTTACAGTATATAGGGAGAACCACCCGAGAATTAAGGGGGAGGATACGTGAGCACATGAATAATATAAAGAAGGGCAAACGTGACCACAACCTATCTAGACATTTTAGGGAAAAGCATAACTGTAATCCGAAGGGAATACAATTTATGGGTCTCGATAGGGTATTAAAGCACTGGAGAGGAAACCATATGAAGAGAGATATCTCCAGAAACAAGACTAAGTGGATCTACCTGTTGGAAACTATGACACCCAAAGGTCTCAATGTGGAACTGGACCTGAACTGTTTCTTATCAAATGACTAAGGTAGAATACTAGTATATACCATCTATAACACATCTGATCTGATCATGTAGAAGTAAAAAAGGGGGGGCATCCCACAGATACTAGTAATATCAAAGAAACATACAGAATCGATTAAAACAGAACAAAATGGATATCTAACATAGAAAGTATGGAAAAGCTTATTCTGTATGTAATCTTATCATGAAAGATAAAAGGTGAAACTTTCTCCCTCCTAGGAACTTAGAACAGATTAGAATGAGGTTATAACGAGCCTATGTAACAAATAGAGTACCTTTTCCATTTTGTCTTCATTTGTTCAACTTCAGAGGATTTCTGGGCTACAGTTCGACCCCGGCACTCCTGCCACATATATATTTATTGATACACTGTGATGTGTTTGAATGTAGTGTTTACTTACCACATGCCGTAATAATTGATTCCGGCATTTATACATTGTTTATAGCTCTCCTTTGATCTGAGAGATCGTTTCACACTTTGATTATTCACGTATTGATCACATATTGAGATAGAGTATTTCGTCTTTCACAGGGATGTTTATGGTTTTCTGGATTTAAGAGTTTGTTTTTCCCTTTTTTACTTATAAAATCCACACTCACTCAGACCAAGCGCAACTTACTTGCTATATTAGATATTTCTCAGTCCATCCTTGTAACTCGACCATTCCATGATTATGGAAGCACCCATCTCGGCACTCGAAACTGCTCCATGTTCGTATGGACTGCCTGCCTTATATTATAAGAAGTTTTCGGATGTCTTGGTGCCCCACTTGGAGAGATTCTTTAATGAAGTGAGACGGGGGAGTCCCTTACACACAGATTTAAATAGGGCGTACTTTACAGTTCTTCCTAAACCCAAAAGGACCTGGGGGAAATCTCCAACTATAGACCGATCTCCTTGATAAACAATGATTTAAAACTCCTAACTAAAATCTTGCTAATCGATTGAGGTCCTACCCCTGTTTCACCAACTGCGGGAGGATATGTCTCGATGGGACTCCTGTAATTTGTCATGGCTGGGTTCGCATTCATGCACTCAAAATGACATGCTCCCCAAGATCCTATATTACTTTTGGGCTCTACCGATAGCTATACATAAGCCAGACCTTTTGAAATTCCAATCCTTAATTATTAAATTTGTTTGGCATGGGAAAAATCCTAGACTCTCAAACTGTACTGCATAGTTGTTCCAAACGGACAGGGGGTTTGGGTTTTCCCAATCTCTTGCAATACTATAAGGCAGCCTAATGGAATCTCTCTCTGCCTCGGGTACACCAATTGATGCCTTGAAGTGGATGTCCCTGAGGCAGAGGCCGGTCATTCTGGCCCCGACCTTGTCTTGTTCTATGACAGTATGGGACTCATTCCGAAGGGGACGTGGGTTGGTGTCGCCTCCTACTCCTCTGGCTCCCATCTTGGACGAGGAGAAGATCCTGACAAGCGTATCAGCAATGATCTTTCTTACATTTAACACGGCCGATCAACCTTTCACAAAACCAGCTTGGTCCGGTGAGATGAGAGCAGGCAACACGACAGCCAATCTATTGGCCAGAATTTTTGGAGAGCAACTTGATGTCGAAATTTAGGAGAGAGCCCGGGAGGGCAGGATCTTTCCCTTTTTTCGGTATCAAGTGGATAAAGGCCGCGCTAAATGTGTCTGGATAACTTTCGTTGTGTAGAATGAGACCAACTAGGGAGTGGGAGATATGGTCACTTACAGTCTTATAGAATTCAGCAGTCAGACCATCGGGACCTGGAGCCTTAGTAGCCTGAGCAATATTAAAAAAGAGCGGGGGAGAGGGGTATCACATACTTTAGCAGGATCTGAGGAGGTCTCACCATGTGAGTCAATCAATTGAAAGTACGTGGTCAGAAACGGTTCTACCTCGGATCAAATTTGCCAGTAACTTACCGGATTTATTTCTGAATTTGAAAAATTCGGGATCTTTGTGGGAGCGAATCTGGAGATCATATTGTGATATCCAGTGCTCACAGGTCTGTTTAGCTTGTAACCAGAAAGACTTGTTTTGGGGGTCAGGGCTTTGTTTATACGTCAAGTAGGCCAATATGGCCGCCGTGCAAGCCTTTACGTATCTCTTTCTCGTTAATCTCTTTTGGGAGGTGACATAGGCCAAAATCTTGCCTCTTAATAGGGCCTTTGCCGCTTTCCAAAACAGGATAGGAGTGTCAACATGTATAGCATTATTAGGAACATAATCGTTCCACCAGGAAGTAAGAGGACCCTGGAAGATATAATCTGTAGCTATGTAGCCTGTTTGGGGGGCAGTCATGTGAGATGACCATCTCCGATCAACTACCACTGCTGACCTGTGGGTAACTCAGAAGTCCCAAGCCTCCGCTAAGTGGGAGTAAAGGGGCTGTAATCAATTGTACTGGCAGTGCCTCCACACAACTGGGCCTTGTTGTTACAAGTGGGACCCCTAAATGAGATGACCTTGTCCCCAGGAGTAGGTAGTCACATAAGTCCTCCTTGCAGTAGTAATGAGCTCGAGAGTCCATGGATGCCTTTTAAACGTTTATTAAAGAAGTTGAAATAATGAGGGTAGATAGGTGTGCTGGAATACCCGAAATGCTGGTGATATAGTAGATTCACTTCTAGAAAGGAGTACAGATCCTAGTGGAAGGTCCATCTTCTCCCTCTTGATAGGCCAGAAGTGTCTCCATTCCCACAGAGGTTCCAGTGTATACGCTGCTTCAGGATATACTGTAGCCTGGACCAGTGGAGGTTCATGTGGTGACTCCAGTGTCCCCATGACCTCTGTTAACATGGGTTAGGTCACTGTAGTTGATCCAGCAAAATATGATGGCACATGGCATTCCATGCGGTTAGGCCTTGAGGGCCTAGCCCTCAGGGCTGGGCAGCTGCCCAGCACCTGAGCTCCAACCTCCCAACAGTGGAGTGGCAGGAACAAGACTACCCCAGTTCTGAGCATGCTCATGGGTTTTGATATAGCCAATCCCTCCTACAATGATGTTCACTGCACTGATTGGCCACCACAGAACCACAGTCACATGATGCCACTCCATCACAGTACTCTGTCACAGCAAAGTCTGGTGGATAAAGCACATGGACAACTCATGAGCACACCCTAATGGCGGAAAGTAATAACTAAATTTGGAACCCCGACTAACACTGTTTTATTACAGGGGGTGTTAGGGGGTAGACCCCTACACTAGGTATGAAGGAGGACGGGAGGTTAGTCCCAGATTGTGTAATGTCATCATTACCGGAGCATGGTCCGATATAACCAGGTCAATTGTTACTAAGGAAGTTTTAGAAACAAGGTTAGGCAATGTGAGAAATAAGTCCAGCGAAGAGAGGGAGTCATGAGCATGGGAGAAGTGAGTATATTCCCTGTCCTTAGAATGTAGAAAGCGCCAAATATCTATAAGGCCAGCTGCCTGACACATGTTAAGTAGGTTTCAATCCTGGAAGTAAGTAGATTGTGAGGGGCGGGTTCTTGTCCGAGAGCGATCCTCCAGAGTGTCAGGAACTGCATTGAAGTCCCCTCACAGGAGAACATAAGTATTCGGAGTAGCACGGGACTGGCGGGATAGGAGCATGTCATAAAAATTCTTGTCTGAATTTTGGCCATAGATATTCCAGATATCCAGCACTACATCCCCCAGCTGTAAGGAAACTTGGGACGACCCTCACCCATGTCATGTTGCTAGGAAAGTAGGGAACATGGTAGAGTCTTCCTAATAAGAATCACAGTCCATGCAGAGTGGCCTTTAGCAGGGGTGGCCACAGTGGCGCCTACCCAGGACTGTTTTAGGCGTTTGATGTCTTCTTGAGAGAGGTGAGTTTCTTGTAGCAACGCCACATCTGTTTTTTTCAGATGTCGTAAGATTTGTTTTAGTTCCTGAGGAGTTTTGAGTCCTTTGACATTCCACGTTGATATTTTCAAGGTGGATCCCATTCCAGTAATAGGAGGGGCATAATGAAGTGAGTAAAGGTCAGATACAGCAAGGGATCGGATCAGCACCGGTGTCCCAGTGCTGACCCTATTCTATGAATCCTGCGAATCTTAGGAAGAGAGGTGATAATCCAAAAGTAGGACTAACAACTGATGATGTCTCTTGAATAACTCGCCTCCAGATATCAGATAGGACTTGTGAGCGCGGGGTAAGCGGAGCAATTGGACCAAGGTTGAGGAATAATTCGAAAAAAAAGAAAAACATCTTGCAGAGTATTCTCTTAACAACCGATAAGAGAAATGTATCACAGAGTTAGAAAACACTACTAAAAACAATCAGTGTGGGTGTGAAGTGTTTTGCATCAGTAACAGAGCAGGCAATTGGTCCAGAGCAACAAGTACCTGTTGGGAATTCAGGCTTTTTTTCAGGGGAGGGCTCTTGATCAGGGAAGCAGAAGCTGAGGCGGCATCTGAGAAGTGTCTATCGACATAGGTCCTTGCTTGGAGTGGCAGAAGTGAATTGGAATTGTTTCCCATCTGGAGCCGAAAAGCGTAGGATAGCAGGGTATGCCAGGGTGAACTTGACATGTTTATGCACTAGAAGTTGGCAGACTTCTTGAAAAGCGTGGGGTGCTTTAGAGCAGTGGTTCTCAACCTTTCTAGGGCCTGGGAACCCTTAGTAACATTTGCCAAGTTGTGGTGACCCCCAAAGGTAAAATTTAGGGATGACACGGCTGTTGCAGCAACATCTGGAGGCGTGGCAGAAGAACTGACACTGCTGAGCTAGGAGAGAGCTGAGGAGGACTCTCACCTTGCACAGCGACCCACAGGTTGAGAACCACTGCTATAGGCAAAGACAGGACCGGGCTCTGCAGCTGGAACTAGAAGAATTGGATTTAAAGTGTGTGGCTATATAACTTATGAGGTACATACTCCGCAGTACTGTCACTGATAGGGATGGGCTCGGGTGAGTTTGCAGCTCCGAGCCCGCCAGGAAGCTGACAGCGCCAATCACAGGCACTGAGACATTTCCCGATCTCTGCAGCTGTGGACCGGGAAAATGGAATGCATAGCTAGAAGTGTGTTTTACATATTTTTTTATTCAATACATACATATTGCACCCGCCCTCTGCTGCTGTCAATCACTAGAAGGGGACATGATGGAGAACTTCATGTCCCCTTCTGCTGATTGGCAACATCAGAGGGCGGGTGCAATAGCTAGTTTGCTATTGGCTTTTTCAAAGTGAAATAGCCAATAGGAATCTAGCTATGCATTTCTATGGTGGGTTTTTTTTTCTGACTTACGGCGGTCCCCGATTTAAAAAAAAAAAAACAGAGCAGAGAAAGGTCCCGACCTTTCCGGGAGAAAGTGTCTCTCTCCCGGCAGCCAAGAGCCACTAGGCGACCCCTGGCAAATTGTCATTCGACCCCCGAGGGGGTCCCGACCCACAGGTTGAGAACCACTACTTTAGAGAGTTCTGCAGAATAGTCTGCAAATAACAACAGCTTGTAGCCCTCCGCTACCAGTTGATGTTGTGTTCTGTATGTTTGTAGGATACAATGTTTATCCGAGTAATCCACAAACCTGGTGATGACTGGCCTAGGTTTCTCTGATTCTTTGAGGGGGCCCAATCTGTGTGCTCTCTCCACAGTGTATATCGATGTGATACCCAGTGCCTGGGGAATAGTGGAGGAGCAGAACTGTTGCAAATCGCTCGGTTTTACCAACTCAGGAATCCCAATCATCCGCAGGTTGTTTCTGCAGGATCTATTTTCCAGATCATCCACTTTGTCTTGCAAATATTGTAGTAGTTTTGTATCATTTTGCGATTTTTGAGAAGCTGCAGCATGGTCTTCCAGGGCCTGAAGCCTATTTGTCTGTGCCTCCAGCCCTGCAGTGGGAGGCCCCATATGGGTTTGCTAGGAATACGCAATGATATGAGCCACCTCATATTTCAAATGAGAGGCCACTGTGGCAACTAGTCTCTGATAATCAATCCAGGCATGTGTTGGAAGCTGTGACTCACCGCTTGAGTTTTCGGCAGCATCTGATCCCCTTTCGTCCATGTTCTCCACATTCGTCCGATTTTCGTTCTGGTCGAACGGGGAGGAAAGAGAATGGCGGGTCGGTTGCGAGTGGGTCACAAATCTGTCCATAGCCAGCCGTGGATGGGAGACCGGGTGAGAGGTCCGGATGAGAAGCAAAATGAGCTGGGTAAGAGGTGGTGGATCAGAGCTCCGGCATACACTTCTAGTCCATCTGGCACTAGAACCGGAAGTCATTGCATTTTTTTTATGCAAGCATAACTGCTACTAGACTTTTTTGCTTTCTTTTTCTGTGAGAATATAAAACCTGCTGTATCCTCAAAGGTAGTTGGGCACATTGTTACACAGACTTTCTGTTGTACATGCTGTATCTTTGCAAATCAAATTAAACTGTTACTTTTTTAACTACCTGCAGGCCTAAATCGATTTTCTCCAACAATATCTTTAGATGCAACTAAAGACTTTGATATTATCAAATGGTCTTATTTGTATACAGCAATGGAAAAACTTAATGTACTAGAAGGATAGTGTAGTGGGTGCATGTGATTGTTTGTAGCAGCTAGTATGTATGTTTGTTTTTCCTGTAACTAAGTTTGTACACGCAACATTTTTGCCAAGTATGTATACTACTGACGTGGAAGAATCACACAGCAAAAATGTCAAAAGTGTGTCAGTCATTTACGAACAGAAACTAAAAACAAGCTCAGTCATGAAGGGGTTAAATGCTACTTAGTCAGTTTTCCTTGAGCTTTACTGCAAGAACAGACAACAAAATAGAAATTAAAGTTTTGCCAGGCTTTACACCTGGGTTCATCCTTGGGATAAGCTTTACGTCTCTGGGATTTGTAGTCCAGAGCAAAACAAGCATTCAAGTACTTGAACTATTAACAAAAATCTATCTTGTGTATCACTCGGCTGTAGATGCTGAAATCATCTCTGAATTCATGCTGACCCTAACCTTTCTTCTGCAAGGTGGCTACTTTTGTTCCCCATGGCCCCCATTGGAGTGAGCTTGGAGTGGTGGCTACTTGAACCATGGGGAACAAAAGTAGCCACCCTCCAGAAGGAAGGACAGTGTTAGCATGAATTCAGAAATGAGTTGAGAATCTACAGCCGAGTGAAACACAAATAACATACATTTTTGTTAATAGGTAAGGTACTTGAATGTGTTTTTAAGATTAAACTCCTGAGGTTAGTGTCATTTTAATAATTTGTATTGAGATTGTAGTCCACCAATGGAGCCAGGTCAGTTAGTGCTTAGACAAGCGATCTTGGAGCGGTGGCTAATTTACAACACACACACACATGGGCCATAGGAACAAAAGTAGCCACCCTCCGGAAGGATGGACAGTGTCAGCACAAATTCAGAGATGATTTGAGGATCTACAGCTGAGTGATACACAAATAGGCTACATTTTTGTTAATAGTTAGGGTACTTGAATGCATTTTTAAGGTTTAACTACGGAGTTTAGTATCACTTTAAAATGTTTTTACCGTGATCACTTTAGAGATTTCCCACTCCTTCCTGTACGGAGGAAAACTCAATGGCACAGGAAGTAAGGGGAAATCTCTTTTATAGTAGAGTAGGTATCTTGCTGCACTCCTTACCGGAACAGTAGCTATCCTGTACATATGGGTGGGTGTTTTGTAGTGAGCACGGATGGCACCGTGAACAACATAGGAATAGTAGAGATGAGACCAGCACACCAAAAAAGTTTCAGGCTCAGAATGACGGCTGAGCATGATGAAGGAGAACCCTTGAGGCCCCGAAATCGCTTGTAATTGAATGGCAACTTGTCATTAAATGGACTTTTGCTGAAACCTTTTTGGTGTGCTAGTGACATCTCTGCTATCTTTTTTACAGTGCCACAGACAGTTATAAAAATGTACACAGGACAGGAATATTTGGAACACCTGCAGTAAAATAAAACAAAGCATCAACTCCTACTGCATGCAGTGGCCAAACAGTATAATGTGCATTGTTGCATCAGATACATGTCCTTGAAACCTCCCCTGACACACAATATACCATTTCTTTCTTCATTCATGACATGCAATTATACAGTTTATGCTGTATTTCACTGGTAAACAAATATGAGCTTTCCTACGAACAATCACATGTACATATCACCAAAATTGTCATTTTGTTTTTTTGAAAGGAATAATGTAGCATGTAAATGAGCCATTTCTTCTCACCTCAGCTACCTGAGGGGCAGCATGGATTAAATGCCAGACATATCCATTCAACTCTTCCTTCCGACGCTCAGCTGCTGCCTCTCCTCGGGAACGACCAATCACAAAGCGGCTTGGGAAGCTGGAAGAGGAATAAAACACTGCAAATAATATTCTATAAAAAACCTTTATATGTGTAACTAGCAAAAGTGTGCTCATTTCAGATCAAGCTAGGTTAGTGATAACAAATAATGTTGAGTGGGTAAGATGTACATGAAGGGATGCACACGGTATGATGGTGGCTAGCATGTGCAGGAGAAAAGTGCCAATGTATTATAGCTTGCAAGCTCTCAAGGGCAGGGTCCCCCTTACCATCTTGTCTTGATTTGTACTGGTAACTGTAATGTCTTCCTTACATTGTAAAGTGATGCACAAACTTTTGACGCTATATAAATCCTGTATAATAAAATAATGATATGATGACGAGCAGCATTTGCGGGAGAAATGTGCAGAGTATGATGGTGGGCAGTATGTACGGGAGAGGCATGCTCAGGGTATAGTGGTGGGCAGTATGTGCAGGAGAGTAGTGGAAAGAGTAAGACAACAGGCAGCATGTATAGAGGATGTGACAAGAGGAGTGCAGAGGGTAGGGCAGTGGGCAGTATATTTTGTGTATTGTGAAGAAGGTGTGAAGAAATGTCACTTAAAGGCTCCTAGGCATCAGCACAGCAATGGTCAGAGGAGGGGGCAGTGCCAAGCATACCGGCAGCAGCTGCAGCTTTCAAGAATCAGCTTCAGGAATGGTGCTGGATGGAAGGGGAATATTCTCCTGGCTAACTGCCAATCAGCAGCAGCAGATGTAGGCAGGGATGTTTAATGTGGCTGAAATGGGGAGAGGGGAAATTGACTTCACCCAAACCAGCACTTTACAGGAAGTGTTGGAGGATCAATGCATCACATACTTTTTTTTGTGTACATTCTCAGTAAAAACCCTAACACCACCATTTCTTTCAAATGTGTAGGGCTGAACACGTGTAGCTCTTTGTGGCTATAGGGCGGACGAAAATCACAAGACCTGGTGTGCCCTTAACAAGTATGCAAAATCTTGAGGCCATCTAGTCTAAAATGTAAAGGGGGTGGTGGTATGCAAAACGCATAAAAAGGTAGGGTTCCATCATTTGCATTTAAGTCCTCCCTTTAAATCAAGAGCCCCCCTTCACATCAAAGTCCCTCTTTCACAGAGACCCCCTCTACATCAGTAGCTCCCCTTCACATTAGAAGCCCTCTCCTTTTACATCAGAGTCCCCTCCTTTCACACCAGAAGCCCCCCTTCACATCAGGAGCCCCCCTCTCACATCAGAAACCCTGTTTATGTCAGTTCCCCATTCATATCAGAGTCCTACAATCAGAAACTTTCGAGTCACCCCTGCGGAAGACAGCCAAGAGTGCCAGAGGGCACCTTGGTTGAGAAAGGCCGATTTAACTTTAAAGCAAGCATAAGCTGGCATTTTTTCTCAGTTAGAAAATTAAAATCTAATTTCTTGTTTAAACTTACCTGGGAAGCTGTGACGTTGGGAAAAGAAGCCTTAACTTGTTATGCAACTCCTGAAACTCTTCAAAATACCTCTGAATGTGTGTGGTTTCATTTTCTCTGACTACTTTGATCACATACACCTGGAGAGATAAAAAATAAACTATGTATAGGCATATCGAATTAATATTTAGAAGTAACCACTGGTGAAACATATTGAAGGGAATTTATCAGAACTGGAGCAAACAAAAAATGGATCAGCTGTGCATGGTAACCAATCAGCTTATCTTTTTCATTTTTAAATCTTAACTGAACAAACTGATGTGAAAAGCTGATTGGTTGTAATGCACAGCTGCTCCAGTTTTGATAAATTTCCCTCATTGTGTATGTAACTGTGATAAAAGATAAATAATATAAAACAAGCCACTGTTAGATTATGCTAAATGATATAGGTAGTAATGTCCATAATGTATGTTATTTCTGTCTGTAGCAACCATTCAATAACTGAATAGAGAATCCAACTGATTGATATAGGCAACAATAACCATTCTTCCTCTAGTCACTCAGATAAATAATGTTTCCAATAGCTGTATAAGCAGACCCCATTGTGAAAAAACAGTGGGTGCTGCAGTTATGGTGCTCCATCTTTGAACTGCAGTAAAAGATGTCCTAACAAGAACATCTTAAACCGTCTTTGGAAATAACACTAGGTATTTACTTACATATCCCTTATTAGGATTATATATCTTCTTATATCTAGTCAGGAAGACATCACAGATTCTCCTATCCATCTTCATGGTATATATCTTTGGAACAAAGGAGAGTGTCAGCCGCTCATCTGAACCACTAAATTTCAGCTGTGCAAGGTTGTGAATGAAAAAATTCAGCTTCGTAGCCACTGATCCAAGGCTGGATTCTATAAGACTGGTGTAGATAATGAGAAGAAAGATTAAGCATAAAGTCACAATGTAAAACAGCCCACAGTGTATGCTTTCTGATTCTCTCTCAAGTATTACAGAGTAAATGGAAAGTCATAACCTTAAATGGCTGATCCCTGTTGAAGATTAACTGCAACAGAGGGTCAGTATTAATAATGATCCCTAAATCAAAACTACAGTATAAATATTGCCAGCAGGGCAATCACGTGCAGACTGTTAAGATAATTTTTTTTTTTTTTATCAATAATTCCTGTTGGTGTAAATAATTTTGAAGTCTACATCAAATGAACAAGATACCAACAGAACAGTATGGATCCCTTAAGAGCTAACATTATTTAAAGCAGTTCCAGCAAACACATGAAACTCTGGCAACTAGGTCCTTAGAATTGTGTCAATTAGTGTAAACATATATGTTGAGTCAAAGACTTAATATACAACTTTTCATAAAACACATACACGTAAAACATCATTCTTTTCCATTTTTAGTACCTGGAAAACTAGCCATCTACAATGGAACCATAAAAATCTCTTGTACAGCAAAACATAACAATAGGGATCATACTATAGTACAAATTACCAC
>NW_017308566.1:15573-25362 GCF_000935625.1 Nanorana parkeri | reverse complement strand
TAACCACCCAATGTTACAGAGATGAAAAGCGGAAAACATGTTTTATGTTTAGGCTGGGTGACACCCATGACTCTCTTTATAGATACAATGTAGAAATTGAAATTCACAGGATTACAAATTGATCTCCCCCCCACCCCACACACACAAAATGAATGCAGCCACCTTGTCCAGTGAATAGTAAACTGCAACACATTATATTTTTGCCTTTATATGTGTTTTAATCAAATGGATCTGCTATGCTTTGCCCAAATTTAGTGGGGTGCTTTTTGGTTTCTTGTAATCCAACTCACTATAACCTCTTTAAATATTTAATCCCATAAGAAAATAGATAAACACAGTATCAACATCTAAAGAAACACAGAAACCAATTAAAAATATGTAAGAAATCTTTATATACACTAAGGGCCCATTCACACCACATCCAGATTACCTCCAGACCAGACCAGACTGTTTCTGGAGCCAAAATGCATCCCAATTTATCCCTATGCTATGTCTGGCCTATGTTCCCATCAGCGCAGTCCGTTCCAGACCAGAACGCATCAAAAACGCATGGAACGCACCTGTAAGACCATTTTAAGCTAAAACAAAATAAAAATAATTTTTAAACATTCCAATTGCGGCAAAATCACGATTAAAAGCGCGGCAAAAAAACGGTTCTCTCAACCTTGAGGCCCCACCCTCGCTTGGCACAATTCCGCTGCCCCTTTTGCCCATACCCTCCTCTCACATACCCTTGCTTTATTTCCAGTTCTAACGGAAGCGGGCGAGTAGGAGGGAATGAATGCATGCATGTCTCTCCCTCTCTTTCCCCCTCTGTCCCCCTCTACAGTTCCACATTCTCTAGCTCTCCCACCCTTTCTCCCTAACTTTCTTCTATCCTTCTCTCATCCCTGATTCCTCCACCTCCCTCAGCTCCCTAAGAGCCCTGTATACATTCACTCTTTTATCTCCGCCTCTATATGGGGCTCTCTCCCTACTACAAGCCATGATACCTGTACACAGCAATAGGCATATCACTTAAATCTTTAACTCAGCCACCAGTCCCACGTAGCTCTGAGCCCACCCACTCCTAGAGATGTTTACGCAACTTTTTAGCAACGCTCGGGCATACACACCTTCAACATCCTACTCATGCCTCCCGATGGGAGCACATTGGGACCTGTCGGCTGGGCAATGTGCACAGGGTGATCTATAATCAGGTACACTGAGGCTTGTTCCCTGGACCTCCCCATCCCTCACCCCCACTTATAGTATTGAATATATTTTATGTAAGTTACAATGTTGCTTTGTTCTTGAATACTACATGACTGTTTTATGTTTCTTCTCACAATAAAAATGTACTTGTGAGAAAGAAAAAAAAAAACGCGGCAAAAATGCAATGAACTATGTTCTGGTCTGGAAAATGGTGTGAACCTGCCCTAAAAGATAACAAAAGACACCTTCCTGCAAAACGGTCTTAGTGTCTGTCACACTAATAAATCTAACATCATCATCAGGTGCAGACAAAGAGCAGGGATGCTCAAAACGTTTGAGCATGTACCTGTACAAACCAGTGCGGGACATTCACAGAAGTGAGTACACCCCTCACATTTTTGTAAATATATTATATGATTTCATGTGACGACATAGAAGAAATGACAATTTGCTACAATGTAAAGTAGTGAGTGTACAGCTTGTATATCAGTGTACATTTGCTTTCCCCTCAAAATAACTCAACACACAGCCATTAATGTCTAAACCGCTGGCAACAAAAGTGAGTACACCCCTAAGTGAAAGTGTCCAAATTGGGCCCAAAGTGTCAATATTTTGTGTGGCCACCATTATTTTCCAGCACTGCCTTAACCCTCTTGGGCACAGAGTTCACTAGAGCTTCACAGGTTGCCACTGGAGTCCTCTTCCACTCTACCATGACGACATCACGGAGCTGGTGGATGTTAGAGACTGGTGGATGTTAGAGCACTGTGCATATATACACAGTGCTCAGCATACATGAGTACACCCCAACAGATTTGTCAGAAAACCTTTACTTTCCTTTCAGAATCAACATTTCCTATGGGACACTATACTACAAAATACTCCCACAAATGTGGGCCATTGATTGCAATCAAGATTTGTTAATTTGCACATACAAAAAATAATTTTTCCTAAATTAATTCAAGACCATGTTGCAAAAATAAATACACCCCAATGAAAGTCATAGGAGCAAAACTAAATTTTACACAACAAAATCCTAATTAACAAGAATTCAGTTACAGGTGAGTATAATTATTCAATAAACAGGTGTCCAGCAGACAGTTGATTATAAAAGGGCATTACTTAACAAAGAAAACCTCTTCCCATGTCATGCTGTCAGCAATGTCACAAGGCCTGAGTAAGAAAATAATTTCTTTACACAAAAAAGGTGAAGGTTACAAGAAGAACAGCAAAGCTTTACTTATCAGTCAGAATACTTTAGTAAAAGAGATACAAAAATTTAACAAAGATGGAACTGCCACCATCTCACAAAGACGTCCAGGCCATCCACGGAAGTTAACACCTCGACAGGATCGTCTTCTGATGAGAAGGGTTGAAGAAAATCGCCAAGCAAGTTCACTGCAGTTAGCTAAAGAAGTAGAAAGCCAAACTGGGGTGATTGTTACCCGTCACACAATACGGCGTACATTGCAGAGGAATGGCATGCATGGGTGTCATCCACGAAGGAAGCCTCTCCTAAAGTCCATGCACAATTTGCCAGGGCCCATGCTGAAAAATTAGACTACTGGGACTCTGCACTCTGGAGTGATGAGACCAAGATCAATATTTTTGGAACTGATGGCTGCAAAACTGTATATCGTCGCAAAGGTGAGGAGTACAAAGAAAAATGCATGGTGCCTATAGTGAAACATGGTGGTGGCAGCATACTTCTGTGAGACTGCATGAGTGCTGCTGGTGTTGGGGAGCTGCATTTCATTGATGGTATAATGAATTCACAAATGTACTACTCTATATTGAAAGAGAAGATACTACCATCACTCCGTGCCCTTGGTCATCGTGCACTTTTCCAACATGACAATGATCCAAAATACACATCTAAGGCCACTGTTGCATTTCTGAAGAAGAACAAGGTAAAAGTGATTCATGTCTCCTGATCTGAACACCTATGGGGAATTCTGAAGAGACAAGTTGAGCATCGTCTCCATCCAGCATTCAGGCTCTAAAAGAGGTTACTAAATATTCCCCGGTCAACTGTTAGTGGTATTATAACAATGTTCAAGCAACTGGGAACAACAGCAACTCAGCCACGAAGTGGTAGGCCACATAAAATGACAGAGCGGGGTCAGCGCATGCTGAAGTGCACAGTGTGCAGAATTCGCCAACTGTCTGCAGAGTCAATAGCTACAGACCTCTAAACTTCATGTGGCCTTCAGATTGGCACAACAACAGTGCATAGAGAGCTTCATGGAATGGGTTTCCATGGCCAAGCATCTGCATCCAAGCCTTACATCACCAAGTGCAATGCAAAGCATCGGATGCAGTGGTGTAAAGCACTCCATCAATGGACTATAGAGAAGTGGAGACATGTTTTCTGGAGTGACGAATCACGCTTCTCTGTCTTTACACGCACATGAACTTTAATGGCATCCCAGTCTTAGTCCGTAGGGTTCAATATTGAGTTGGCCCACCCTTTGCAGCTATTACAGCTTCAACTCTTCTGGGAAGGCTGTCCACAAGGCTTAGGAGTGTGTCTATGGGAATGTTTGACCATTCTTCCAGAAGCGCATTTGTGTGGTCAGGTACTGATGTTGGACGAGAAGGCCTGGCTCGCAGTCTCCATTCTAATTCCTCCCAAAGGTGTTCTATAGAGTTGAGGTCAAGGCTGACTCTGCTCTGTCATTTTATGTGGCCTAACACTTTGTGGCTATATAGGGGAATCTAGCACATATGGTGAGCGCTTAAGGACCAGCCATGAAGCCGTTATCACATAACAAAGGATAGTCCTGTTCAGTGTCCCAGTCCCAGGACCTTACTGTTTTCTTTAACAGGATCTCTTCGGGAATACACTGTGCCCTTTGAGCAGCTTTCAGCAGCCTTTGATTTCACACCCACACACCTTGGGTTCCTGGCTCTCTCAGCCTCTCTACGCCTTCCAGCCCCCCAGGCTGTTCCTCGTGTGCCTCCAGCGCACACACAACCACCTGGTTCCACTCTGGCTTCTGGACACAACCTGTCCTTCTTCCCAGCAGGAGCCCTCATGTGCCTGCAGCCCACACCACACCAACTCCTCCCTTGAGCTCTTATTGCGGCTACTCTCAGCCACCTGATGACTGGCAACACCTGACCCCAGGACTGGAGATTTCATACCACCCTGAACTCTTAGAAATCTCCAGCGATCCAGATCCTGGCTACAATCCAGAAAAGAAACTGAAAGGCCAGCTTCTTCATGTGAATCTATTAATATTCTGGAACTTCTCAGCCCCTCTGGCTGAAAGTCCTGGGTGTCTGTGTCACCAGCATCTTGCATGGCATTGCCACAATATATTACTAGTTTGTATTGAGATTGTAGTCCATCACGGGAGCAAGCTTGGAGCGGTGGAAGTGAAAAAAAGTGTGGTGTGCAATATAGTACATTATACAGCATTGCAATGCAGAATACCAGCAGCTATAGAGGAATACAGCAAATCCCAGCAATAGTCCTTTATACTATAATGTACTATTGCCTTATACTGTACATACTATACATACATTATACTAGAGCTGCAACAACTATTCGATTTAGTCCATTAAAATCGACAATGGAAAACGCTGTCAACGTTTTCCATCGTCGATTAGTCGGCTATCAATTAAATTGCCTGTTCGGGGCTCCACACACGAGCCATGCACGCCACGGTCCAGCCTCCGGCTCTCCTCCAATCCCGCCGCTCCTTACATCTAGCCGGGCCGGTGCGGTCACATGCCGGGTGTCTGGGATTTGAGCGCGGCAGGTGTCAGCCCGGGGGATAGAGACAATGGCTGGGGACGAGCTGGCATCCAGGCTGAACCGGCAGCTGCGGATGTACCCGTCCTCTCTATTCCTGCATTCGATTCCACCATCATACCCGTCCTCTGCAATAACACCGGCTATAGAGGAATACATCAGATCCCAGCAATAATACATTATATACAGTGCAATGCAGAATACCAGCAGCTACAGAGGACTACAAATCCCAGCAATAGTACATTATAGTATAATGTACTATTGCTGGCATTTGTTGTATTCCTCTAAAGCTGCTGGTATTCTGCATTGCACTGTATATAATGTATTATTGCTGCA
Organism: Nanorana parkeri; assembly: GCF_000935625.1. Classification (NCBI taxonomy): domain Eukaryota; kingdom Metazoa; phylum Chordata; class Amphibia; order Anura; family Dicroglossidae; genus Nanorana; species Nanorana parkeri. The sequence goes on along the minus strand of NW_017308566.1, from coordinate 20,072 downwards.
TTCCTCTATAGCTGCTGGTATTCTGCATTGCGCTGTATAATGTACTATTTTAGACACCACACTTTTTCTTACTTCCACCGCTCCAAGCTTGCTCCCGTGATGGACTACAATCTCAATGCAAACTAGTAGTCCATCACTGGAGCCATTTTCCCCCCCGATTAATTGCACTTAATAATCGGCTAACTAATCGATTTTGAAAATAATCGTTAGCTGCAGTCCTACATTATACATTATATACTATTGCTGGGATTTGTAGTGCTCTATAGATGGTGGTATTCTGCATTGCTGTATAATGATTATACAGTGCAATGCACAATACCACTGACCAGTTATAGAGGAACTACAAATCCATAATACAGCGGCACAATGCAGAATACCACCAGCTGTAGAACAACAACAAATCCCAGCAATAATACATTATACAGGCTGTATACAACAGGAAACATTAAAAAGGTTTAGAATGCTGTTGCTGAGTGACTTACTTTGAGTCGTGGGCCCTCGATTGTCGGCGGGAAGCGGCGAGTCAGGAAGCGCACAGGGAGGAGAGGAGCAGAGGCATGTCTTCAGTGTGCGCGGCTTAACCGGCGTGCAGCGAACAGGCAACGATGAGCCGACTAATCAACGATGGAAAACGTTGACAACGTTTTCCATCGTCGATTTTAATCGACTAAAGCGAATAGTTGTTGCAGCTCTAGTTGAAATGTGTATTTCAAGTCATCCATGCATTCAATATTTGTCCCAAGGTGACATTAGGGGTCTGAAAGACCCCCGATGTCTCCATAAAGAGGACCTGTCACACCCTATCTGCTATTACATAGGGTGCTTGTTAGCCCCCTATGTGATAGCAATAGCGTTAGCGTAAAAAAAAAAAGTGTTTAAAAATGAAAGTCACAGAAGAGAAATAATAAAAATGGAAAAAAAAATGTAAGTCCCCCTCCCCCCACGTGCATGCACATACACATGCAAACACGCGTCAGTGCACTTACATGCGAAAACAATTGGGCTGCACGTTACATATCGGCGCGAACGTTGGACTGAGAGCAATAATTATAGGGCCATCAATCACTGTTATCACTAAAAATTGTTTAAAATGTTCCCTATGGGAAATTTTGGGTATTTACATTTTCTGCGTGAGAATGCAATTTTAAAGCTTGACATGTTTGGTATCTATTTACCCGGCGTGACCACGTTTTCCATATTTTACAAAACAATTGGGTATTATATTATTTTTATGTGCACTAAATTTTAATGTAATTTATTTTTTCCTAAAAATACCGGTTTGATAAACATTTGCGCAAAAAAACGTGCGACATAACAAATTGCAACTAGCCTTTTATTCTACAGGGCCTCTGCTTTCAGAAAATATATAATTGTTGGGGGGTTTGAAGCTGTTTTCTAGCCAAAAATTCTGATTTTATCATCTGTGTGCAAATGTAAAGAAATCCCCGGACAGCAAGTGGTTAAAATGTGCACCTGACAGTCAGTTTTCTGCTGTTATGAAGTCATGAATGTGATTTATGAAGGGGAGGAAGTCTGCCAGGGAGGCATGCACTTAGCTCCATAATTTCTGTCTGTCCGTCGCTGCTCAATCCCCCCCCCACCCCATCAGTGTCCGTCGTTCTCTCTCCCTCTCCCCCCCTTCCTTCTGAGGGTTACTGAGGAGAGAAAGAGTGAGACACAGACCGACCATGCTGAGAGGAGGGAGGGAAGCATGAGAGAGACCGACCGCCCGACGCTAAGAAGCTGCCAGCGTCGATCGATCTGTCTCTCTCTCCACAGTCTCTCATACAGAGGACTACAAATCCCAGCAATAGTACATTATAGTATAATGTACTATTGCTGGCATTTGTTGTATTCCTCTAAAGCTGCTGGTATTCTGCATTGCACTGTATATAATGTATTATTGCTGCATTCCTCTATAGCTGCTGGTATTCTGCATTGCGCTGTATAATGTACTATTTTAGACACCACACTTTTTCTTACTTCCACCGCTCCAAGCTTGCTCCCGTGATGGACTACAATCTCAATGCAAACTAGTAGTCCATCACTGGAGCCATTTTCCCCCCCGATTAATTGCACTTAATAATCGGCTAACTAATCGATTTTGAAAATAATCGTTAGCTGCAGTCCTACATTATACATTATATACTATTGCTGGGATTTGTAGTGCTCTATAGATGGTGGTATTCTGCATTGCTGTATAATGATTATACAGTGCAATGCACAATACCACTGACCAGTTATAGAGGAACTACAAATCCATAATACAGCGGCACAATGCAGAATACCACCAGCTGTAGAACAACAACAAATCCCAGCAATAATACATTATACAGGCTGTATACAACAGGAAACATTAAAAAGGTTTAGAATGCTGTTGCTGAGTGACTTACTTTGAGTCGTGGGCCCTCGATTGTCGGCGGGAAGCGGCGAGTCAGGAAGCACTCAGGGAGGAGAGGAGCAGAGGCATGTCTTCAGTGTGCGCGGCTTAACCGGCGTGCAGCGAACAGGCAACGATGAGCCGACTAATCAACGATGGAAAACGTTGACAACGTTTTCCATCGTCGATTTTAATCGACTAAAGCGAATAGTTGTTGCAGCTCTAGTTGAAATGTGTATTTCAAGTCATCCATGCATTCAATATTTGTCCCAAGGTGACATTAGGGGTCTGAAAGACCCCCGATGTCTCCATAAAGAGGACCTGTCACACCCTATCTGCTATTACATAGGGTGCTTGTTAGCCCCCTATGTGATAGCAATAGCGTTAGCGTAAAAAAAAAAAGTGTTTAAAAATGAAAGTCACAGAAGAGAAATAATAAAAATGGAAAAAAAAATGTAAGTCCCCCTCCCCCCACGTGCATGCACATACACATGCAAACACGCGTCAGTGCACTTACATGCGAAAACAATTGGGCTGCACGTTACATATCGGCGCGAACGTTGGACTGAGAGCAATAATTATAGGGCCATCAATCACTGTTATCACTAAAAATTGTTTAAAATGTTCCCTATGGGAAATTTTGGGTATTTACATTTTCTGCGTGAGAATGCAATTTTAAAGCTTGACATGTTTGGTATCTATTTACCCGGCGTGACCACGTTTTCCATATTTTACAAAACAATTGGGTATTATATTATTTTTATGTGCAGTAAATTTTAATGTAATTTATTTTTTCCTAAAAATACCGGTTTGATAAACATTTGCGCAAAAAAACGTGCGACATAACAAATTCCAACTAGCGTTCAATCACTGTTATCACTAAAAATTGTTTAAAATGTTCCCTATGGGAAATTTTGGGTATTTACATTTTCTGCGTGAGAATGCAATTTTAAAGCTTGACATGTTTGGTATCTATTTACCCGGCGTGACCACGTTTTCCATATTTTACAAAACAATTGGGTATTATATTATTTTTATGTGCACTAAATTTTAATGTAATTTATTTTTTCCTAAAAATACCGGTTTGATAAACATTTGCGCAAAAAAACGTGCGACATAACAAATTGCAACTAGCCTTTTATTCTACAGGGCCTCTGCTTTCAGAAAATATATAATTGTTGGGGGGTTTGAAGCTGTTTTCTAGCCAAAAATTCTGATTTTATCATCTGTGTGCAAATGTAAAGAAATCCCCGGACAGCAAGTGGTTAAAATGTGCACCTGACAGTCAGTTTTCTGCTGTTATGAAGTCATGAATGTGATTTATGAAGGGGAGGAAGTCTGCCAGGGAGGCATGCACTTAGCTCCATAATTTCTGTCTGTCCGTCGCTGCTCAATCCCCCCCCCACCCCATCAGTGTCCGTCGTTCTCTCTCCCTCTCCCCCCCTTCCTTCTGAGGGGGGAAAGAGTGAGACACAGACCGACCATGCTGAGAGGAGGGAGGGAAGCATGAGAGAGACCGACCGACCGACGCTAAGAAGCTGCCAGCGTCGATCGATCTGTCTCTCTCTCCACAGTCTCTCACAACCCCCACCATCCACGGGGCCTCTGTCTGCAGTGCTGCACTTACCTTTCCCCTGCAGGCAGGCGGCAGCCGACATACTCTACTTCAACCTCGATCTCCGGGCTTCTGCCTGGCAAATTAAGCTCCGCCCCCTGTAAGCACTTCAGCGGAAGATACCAATAGCGCAGGGGGGCCCGGGACCAGGCAAATATAACTATTAATATAACTCTATCAGGAAAAATTAGAGCTTGGAGCTCGGGCCCCCCCTGGTTGATGGGGCCCCTTACAATGTTACTGGTCGTACCCCCCTGACGGCGGCCCTGGACGGTATATCCCTCCCTTGTTTAGGTGGTGGTCCCGTTAAAGCCACCTTGTATTCATAGCCTCCATCCCTGACTACAGCCAGTTCTGGTAATGAAAGGGTTAAACCACCAGCCAGAGGGTGTGTTAAAAAGGAACAGGAAGCCAGTCAGTCTGGCTGTGTGGAGTGTTTGGAACAGGACACATGGCTATGTGTGTTAAGCTGTGGAATACAGGCTGCCGAGACACTGCTGGGGC
>NW_017308566.1:0-15534 GCF_000935625.1 Nanorana parkeri | reverse complement strand
CCCCTGTTGATATGTTTGGCTGCACTGACAGTTGTTATTGTTCTATTTTGTAAGTGTATGCTTGATCCATGTCTCTAATATTAGTAAGGACATTGCCTGAAAAGTTTAAGCATGTGTCTGTCTGCATGTATATTAACAAAGTTGGCTTTTATGGGATCCATATGTGAGTTTATCCAGACTCGGCATGTCATATACTGCAGGTTAGCAGTTTAGATTTTCTTGTGCATTTAACTATGTTTTGGGGGTTTTTTTTTTTTTTTACTCAAAACATATTGCGCACTCTGTAATGATTAATTGCAAATCATTGTTATTTTCTTCTGTAACCACTACAGATGGATAATTAATTAATCTGCTGACAGTTATCTCTAAATGCACTTACAATCCTGCTTGCAAAGCTTGGACAATTCTAAAAAAATATATATTTTAGATGCACAATAAAAAAGTGTGTGCATGCATGTCCTGAAACATACTACTAGTGATGCACCGATACCAAGTACCGTACTCGGTACAAGTACAGATACTTTTCGAGCTACTAGACTAGAGAAAAATTAGGAGGCAGCTGTCATTTGTAAGGAGCACACAGAGCTCCTGGGATTCGTACATCTCTGTTTTAATGTATGATATTGTTTTTATAAATATAAATAAAGGGATGCATTTATACCATTCTTGCAAGTACAAGTACTGATACTTGCCCAAGTACTTACAAGTACAAGTACTGATACAGTTTTGTTTATTGTCATGTGACAGTTTTTCTAAAACAATATCGACTAATGTTTTCAGAACAGTGGTGGAGCACCAGAGCTAGGTCCCAGCTGCAACCCTGATAGTTCTCATGAAAATGTCAAGTATCGGCACTGGTACTCAAAGTATCGGTGCATCCCTAAATACTACCAAGATGTGCCAGGCATATGGGCACACCCCACACCAAAAAGTTAAAACCAATGTACTCCTTCCCCCCAAAAAATAGATACAAATACAGATTTTGTACTCCATGCAAATTTTTTTCCTGAGTTCAATGAGACACAACCAGATTTGTGAGTTGTGTGGTTTTATGCTGCCACCCACAGGAGGAGAATGCTAAGTGCACATAAAGCTATCTAAAGGGGTGTGCCACCCTGTGGCTTAAACACCACGTTTTGCTAGAGAGCTCAGGGAGTACTAAGCAGTTACCAGGAGCAGCAAAATGCCAACAGGTCGACCAAAACCGAAAGGGCGGGATGCGGTGTCTCACAATGAGAAAAAAAAAAATAAGTACAAAAATTCAATTTTTCTCTTGTTCAATGAGAGAGACAACCAGATTCACTAGTTGTGTGGATACATGTAGTAAGCATGAAGGGGGCAGAAAAAACACTACCCAAGCACCAATAACGGGATGAAGCCATACTATGTTGCAATGTATATAGAGAGGTGCCCTCTCTGTATACATTACCTCCCTCTCACACGCTCTGCCCCTCCCGCTCACAGCTGACAAGCCCAGCGGAGTGGGCGTGGACCGGGCAGTAGCGCACTGTGATTGGCGGATTAGGCCCTGGTGCGCCCGCACCGGCGGTAGTTCCGCCACTGTTCTTAGCCTGAAACAAGGAAACCATTGCCACCATGTCAAAGGACTAGTAAGCTGCAATACATACATTTTTATGTTTTTGGGTTTAAATAGATATTAAGGCAAGGATGACTCTCTGGCGCAACGCTACCATATCCTTTGCAGGCTAAAAAAAATGGAGGCATACTGGAAAAAAGCTGCTGACTTCAAAACTCGCTGACTCGCGGTAAGGACTGCTAGAAAGGCAACTTAGTTTGAAAGTCACCAACAAGATTTTCCAAATCTTTAAAAAAAATTTAAAAGAAGGTTGCTGCAGTGTTGACAAAACTAGGTTCAGATCCCAAGAAGCAAAGGAAAAATAAACTGGAGGAAAAACAAGAGACACCCTCCTGTATAAACATGCATGACAAGTGATGGCTGGCCAAGGACATGGACAGAGTACTGCCAAGACTGACACCTCTGATTTGGTACTCAGTGCAAGCATTGATCAACTCCTGCTTGTAAAACAGTAAATAGATAGATAGTAGTTCTGTATTTACGGATATACAGAACTACTCAATTTAAAAATCTTGAGATCCTATGAGATAAGGTCTTTCCTTTTGCCCAACAGCCAAACCTAAGAGGTTTGAAATGGTTGTGACCTCAACCAGTTTATTAAGAAACTTACACTAAAGCTCACCACACACTTTACAATCTGATTGTACAATTTCCTTTAGATCTACTAGAAATAATGTAGTGCAATGGCCAGGGCGGGATTAACATAGGGGTGGGCGGAGCCCCGGCTCCAGGGCCGCCCCTGCATATAGGCCCAGCCAAACCAAATCCACCAGGAAGCTGCAGCCCTCTATTCAGGCCCTCTGATTTGTCTGAACAAAGAGCTGCATCTGCTGTGGCCGCAGCTGCCAGTCACACTCTCTGACCACCTGGGGCCCGCACTGACCACCTGGGGCCCGCACTGACCGGAGAGCCTCTATTGATGACCTGAGAAGTCTCTGACCACCTGGGGCCCGCACTGACCACCTGGGGCCCGCACTGACCACCTGGGGCCCGCACTGACCGGAGAGCCTCTATTGATGACCTGAGAAGCCATACTGACCACCTGGAGCCCACACTGACCACCTGGAGCCCACACTGACCACCTGGAGCCCACACTGACCACCTGGAGCCCGCACTGACCACCTGATAGCCCGCACTGACAGCCTGGGAGGCAGCGCTGACCACCCGAGAGCCCCCAATGGCCACCTGAGAGACCGCACTGGCCACCTAAAGGAGCCTAACAGCCTCCTGAGAGCCTGCACAGCGCCCCTTTTAAAAACTGCGAGACATCAGGCCGCGAACCTGGAGCAACACAAAGTATGTAGCTTCATATTATTCTGCATTGATGCATAAAATATTGCTGGGGTTTGTACTCCTATAGCTGATTGTAAAGCACTGCAGAATAATTCTATGTATTGCTGGTATTTGCAGTCCTCTATAGCTGATGGTATTATTCTGAAGTACTTTACAATGTATTGCTGGAATTTGTTGTCCTCCTATAGATGGCTCCATTCTGCAAGGATTTATAATGTATTGCTGGGATTTGAAGTCCTCTATAGCTGGTGGTATTCTGCATTTCTGTGCAATGTTTTACTGGGATTTCTAGTCCTTTATAGTTGGCGGTATTCTGCATTGCTGTATAATGTATTGCTAAGATTTCTAGTCCCTCTACAGCTTGGAGTCAGTGGCAGATCTACCAGGGTCACAGCTACAACCGGGCCCTGGAGCTCCAGCACTGGCTCCAAGCTGTAAAGAGACTACAAATCACAGTCTGTACAGGAGGAAGAGGGCCCTGGTGACCGTTGCCATTTCTATAAAAAAAAAGGCCCACCAAAATCCTCAGAACTAGATCTGTGATGCTCTTAATTTGGCCCTGGCAAGGGCCTATCTGATTGGATGCAGATTGATTGTATAGACTACATAGGTGCTCATTTTACATGGTTTTGGTAGATCTAAAGATTCACTTCGCTCACACTTGCCACTTGTGTTTTTGCTCTCTATATGCAGAGCAAAATCTGTCAAGCTAGATGCTGTGTTTATGCTTCTAGATGCTTTTTTAAATGACGTATGTTTTGCATGTGTTTACATTTGGATGCATCTGGTACCAAATCCTAGCATCAAAACACGTTTATCTGCATGTACAAGCATTTTGGTGCATTTAGAAGCTCAAAATGTTTCCTAGATGCACCTGACTTCATTTTTTTGAAAATCTAGACGTAAGGTGTGACCAGGGCCGGACTGGGACTAAAAATAGGCCCGGGCATTTTAGACTGCGCAGCTTAATCACGTGACCACCAACAGGCCCCACCCCTCAACAGGGGGCGGAGCCAAACACAGAAGCTCAATCGAGGGGCAGGGCCGGCCACTAGTAAGTACCGGAGGGCTACAGCTGACACACATGCCTTGCTACAACCAATACACAAACCTTGCAACTAGGGATGCACCGATACCACTTTTTTAAGGCCGCGTACGAGTATGAAGCCATCTTTTTTAAAAATAATATATGCCGGTAAACAGCATTTTTGTGCCCAGCCCCATGAGGTGTGTCAGTACTAACCTGCTGTTTCGTCTTCTCCGTCTGCTTCAGCCACTCCGTGTCACAGCCTAGTCATCTGCTCCATTCTGACCTCTTCTCCCGTTGATTGGATGATGACAGGTTTCCTCACCAGTCACTCCTGAATCAACGCAGAAGTCAGTGGTACAGAAGTCAGTGCAACGCAGAGATCAGCGGTGTGATGCAGAGCACAGCAGTGTGACACAGAGGCCAGCGGTGTGCCGCAGAGTGCAGCGCTGTGACGCACAGTGATGAGGTCAGCGGTGTGACGCAGAGGTCAGCAGTGTGATCTACAGTGCAGTGGTCAGGGTGTGATGCAGAGGACAGTGGTGTGACTTACAGTGCCGTGGCCAGCGGTGGGGGGTTCTAGTCTCAGGTGAAGCCTCCAGTCCAGCATGATGCCCAGCTGCCTCGGTGTTCTTTCGAAAACTCTCACTCATCAAGATCTCCAACTTAGAACTAAGAGGTTCGGCCGAGAAGGCTCTACTGCACGTGGGCCATCCGCGGCATTTCCCTACACACATACTACACAACAATAAAGTATTAAAATGAACTAGGATCAGACTAATCCTGCACGTTATTAATCTGAGTGCCCCACTCATTATGGGTGCAAGTGGTGGCCATATTGAGTGGGGCAATTTAGATTAATAATGTCCTGGATTAGTCTGACCCTAGTTAATTTTAATATTTATTAAACTCTATAGTATGTGTATTTTTGAAATGCCACGGGTGGCCCACGTGCAGTACAGCCTTGGTTGGCGGGGAGGGGGCGCATTGTGGAATCTGGCCTTGGGGCGGCAGGGAGAGTAAATCCCTGACCATACACATACCTTGTTCTTGCAGTCTTCTCTTCCTTAGCGGGGGGGGGGCGATTTGCATATGAACGGGCCGCGGCTTACTGATATGCAAATTACCGCGGCCCATTCATATGTTAATATCTCGGCCGGTACCGAGACAGTACAGGAAGAGCCCCAGCAAGCTTCCGAGAGAGCACAGAGTACAGAGAGCTGGGTGAGGAGGTTTTTTTCTGGCCTCCCCCACCAGCGCCCTCTAGTGTCTACTGTGTGGTAGTGCCGGCTCTGCTCACTACCACGCAGTAGACACTGCTCTGCTCAGAGGCGGCCATCGGGCATAGCGGACGGCCCGAACACAATCAGGTTGATTGTGTTCGACCTGGCCCGGCCCACCAGGCAATTGCCCGGTTTGCCCTATGGCCAGTCCGGCCCTGGGTGTGACTACATACCCTTTTTAATTTATTAGATGCATATATATGCATTTACAAAAGCTTTTGAAATGCATATAAAAGCATCCAATCGCACATAGTGGGAATGAAGCCTAAAAAGACATGCAATAAAAGAAATTAAAAAAACAAAAACTTCTCCAGGACAAAAAGAATGATCTTTACCATCGTACCAATGACACGAACACAGGAAACCTAATATTCTGAAACCTAACAACCTAACATACTGTTCTGAAAATACTGAAATAGGGGAATTTCTTAACAAAACTAATCCTACACACATAAAAATCTGACTTGCACAAGTCAAAGTAAAGGAGATTCTATAGACAGCTTTTATTCTGTAGTTATTGAAGATTTAAATCAAACTTACCAAAGACAGCCATTAAACAATTACTAATAACCTTGAAAGAGAACTATGGTCCAACCTTTTTTTGCCATAGTTCTCTTTAGGGTCACAGAAGGACATATACCAATGTCCTGCTGTGACTCCAAACTCAGCAGAAAGCGCAGAGCCGTGCTGCAGCGGACAGATCCCAACAATATTGTCGGGATCCACCCTGCTGCCTGATTGACAGCTGCCTCTCTAGAGGCAGAGTCAGCTGTGCCCACCTCCTCCCCCATCCATTCCTCCAGTCAGTGCTGGAGAGACCGAGAGGGGAGGGGGGAAAATCCCTGCGTTGAGCGGTCTCTCCGCAGGGAGAAGATCAATAGAGCCAACATGACAGCTTCATTGGCTCTAATTATGGGGATGTGTGTATTTCACTCTCCCCATAATTCTCCTCCTTTTAACCGCATGCTGACTAGGTGTTTAAACCCCCTTCCTGGCCTGGCCATTTTTCAGTGTTCAGCGCTGCAGTATTTTTTACTATATTAAGGAAAACTTACTGAAAATTTTGAAAAAAAAAGTTTTTTTTTTTACATTGTTAGGAAAGAATTATTACCCAATTTTTTGGTAAAATATAAAAGACGGGGCATGCGCGGGCCCCACTAAGATGGCCGCTTAGCGTGTGAGCTCCGCACCACGGCAGCCGCGATACCTCGTCCCCAGCGTTCGACGGCTTTATATACACCCATCGAAGCGGGATGCAATGTCCATGAGCCGGGTTGGACACCTTATGGAACGGAGGTTTTTCTTTCCCTAAGCAGGTCCAGGACTGCGATAAGCGGTTGCACACTGGTGAACTGTCAGCCGGCTCCTCCCTATGACTGGTGACAGCTAAAAGCCGTGCCGGCTATCAACGCTCGGCGCCTGACTAAAGGAGTGTGGAGGTGCCCATTACTATAGACAGAGCTGGACCTATGCATCATAGCTGGGGCAGAAATGGACAACGCTTTGCTATAAAAACCACCCTGCCTGCTGAGATGACTAGTCTCCCAGTCTTTTTTATACATGCTGAGGAAGCTGTACTCATGAATTTTGCACCAGTGGATCTGCAAGTATTAAAGTTTTCAATGTTACTGTTTCAGTGCAGTTTATGAATTGACTTTGCCTACTGGTTGTTTAAGTGCATGGGTGGACTATAAATTATATATGCTTTTGCCAGCTTTCAGTGAATAGACTGAAATCCCATGTGGATATTTTCAGTGATAGATCACAGTGCAGACCCTGGTGTTGGACTTAGGACCATTAATTCAGACATTTACTGGGACCTATTTCTCTCCTCTGTAGCTGGAGTTTATATATACACACATAGCATCTAATATACCTCGATGGCCGGGGGGAGACCCAAAAGGTCAAGAAAACAATCACAGAAGCAACTGCCAGAGACTCAGAAATCTAAGAAGGCTACAGCATCATCTCCTTCCTCTACACAGCAGAGGCAGCCACGAGTCAGGCACAGTGATGTGGAGGATTCTTCCGACTCTATGCATCGGATCACAGTGAGTACAGACTCCCCTGATCAAAAATCACCTGTTTCTACTGTTTCTCTGATTGAACACACAATAGAGGAGATATTATCTAAACAGAGGGATTTTCCAGCTGACTATAAGCCTCCCTGTATATTGAAGGGTGACCAGGCCTTAATGGATATGGCTGACGACCATCCCCTGATTACTAAACTGTCGGATATGTTGGACAAGGGGTTAGCGTGTACCGCAAAACAAATTATAACAGACATTAAAGCGGACTTTCAGGAGTTGGGCACCCGTATTGAAGCCATTGAGCAAAAAGTAGATGCTACGGTTGCTTGCATCAACAAAAATACAGCCTATATCCAAACAGTACAGACTCAACTTGACGAGGCCCTGGCTAAAATTGATGACCTTGAAAATCGGTCTCGGAGATGCCACTTCAGGATTACCAGAGTCTATGACTGACCTAGATGCCACGGTTAGCTTGTTTTTGAAAGACATGCTTCCTGATATAACTGACCACAAGCTAGAACTAGATAGGGTCCACAGGGCGCTTATTGCAACCCGACCTGATGGCCCAGCCCGGGACATTGTTGTTAAAACACATTACTATCAAACTAAAGAAAGGTTGATGGCTAAAGTCCGGAATATTCCCGAATTGCAGATTGCATCTTATCCGATAACATTTTTGCAGACATTTCCCCGGTCACTATCCAGAAAAGGAGAACTCTAAGGCCCCTTCTTCAAATTTTGTCTAAGCACACCATTAAATACAGATGGGCTTTTCCACTACGAGTACACTTCTTCTTTAAGATGGTTGGCGGGGAGGGGGCGCATTGTGGAATCTGGCCTTGGGGCGGCAGGGAGAGTAAATCCCTGACCATACACATACCTTGTTCTTGCAGTCTTCTCTTCCTTAGCGGGGGGGGGGCGATTTGCATATGAACGGGCCGCGGCTTACTGATATGCAAATTACCGCGGCCCATTCATATGTTAATATCTCGGCCGGTACCGAGACAGTACAGGAAGAGCCCCAGCAAGCTTCCGAGAGAGCACAGAGTACAGAGAGCTGGGTGAGGAGGTTTTTTTCTGGCCTCCCCCACCAGCGCCCTCTAGTGTCTACTGTGTGGTAGTGCCGGCTCTGCTCACTACCACGCAGTAGACACTGCTCTGCTCAGAGGCGGCCATCGGGCATAGCGGACGGCCCGAACACAATCAGGTTGATTGTGTTCGACCTGGCCCGGCCCACCAGGCAATTGCCCGGTTTGCCCTATGGCCAGTCCGGCCCTGGGTGTGACTACATACCCTTTTTAATTTATTAGATGCATATATATGCATTTACAAAAGCTTTTGAAATGCATATAAAAGCATCCAATCGCACATAGTGGGAATGAAGCCTAAAAAGACATGCAATAAAAGAAATTAAAAAAACAAAAACTTCTCCAGGACAAAAAGAATGATCTTTACCATCGTACCAATGACACGAACACAGGAAACCTAATATTCTGAAACCTAACAACCTAACATACTGTTCTGAAAATACTGAAATAGGGGAATTTCTTAACAAAACTAATCCTACACACATAAAAATCTGACTTGCACAAGTCAAAGTAAAGGAGATTCTATAGACAGCTTTTATTCTGTAGTTATTGAAGATTTAAATCAAACTTACCAAAGACAGCCATTAAACAATTACTAATAACCTTGAAAGAGAACTATGGTCCAACCTTTTTTTGCCATAGTTCTCTTTAGGGTCACAGAAGGACATATACCAATGTCCTGCTGTGACTCCAAACTCAGCAGAAAGCGCAGAGCCGTGCTGCAGCGGACAGATCCCAACAATATTGTCGGGATCCACCCTGCTGCCTGATTGACAGCTGCCTCTCTAGAGGCAGAGTCAGCTGTGCCCACCTCCTCCCCCATCCATTCCTCCAGTCAGTGCTGGAGAGACCGAGAGGGGAGGGGGGAAAATCCCTGCGTTGAGCGGTCTCTCCGCAGGGAGAAGATCAATAGAGCCAACATGACAGCTTCATTGGCTCTAATTATGGGGATGTGTGTATTTCACTCTCCCCATAATTCTCCTCCTTTTAACCGCATGCTGACTAGGTGTTTAAACCCCCTTCCTGGCCTGGCCATTTTTCAGTGTTCAGCGCTGCAGTATTTTTTACTATATTAAGGAAAACTTACTGAAAATTTTGAAAAAAAAAGTTTTTTTTTTTACATTGTTAGGAAAGAATTATTACCCAATTTTTTGGTAAAATATAAAAGACGGGGCATGCGCGGGCCCCGCTAAGATGGCCGCTTAGCGTGTGAGCTCCGCACCACGGCAGCCGCGATACCTCGTCCCCAGCGTTCGACGGCTTTATATACACCCATCGAAGCGGGATGCAATGTCCATGAGCCGGGTTGGACACCTTATGGAACGGAGGTTTTTCTTTCCCTAAGCAGGTCCAGGACTGCGATAAGCGGTTGCACACTGGTGAACTGTCAGCCGGCTCCTCCCTATGACTGGTGACAGCTAAAAGCCGTGCCGGCTATCAACGCTCGGCGCCTGACTAAAGGAGTGTGGAGGTGCCCATTACTATAGACAGAGCTGGACCTATGCATCATAGCTGGGGCAGAAATGGACAACGCTTTGCTATAAAAACCACCCTGCCTGCTGAGATGACTAGTCTCCCAGTCTTTTTTATACATGCTGAGGAAGCTGTACTCATGAATTTTGCACCAGTGGATCTGCAAGTATTAAAGTTTTCAATGTTACTGTTTCAGTGCAGTTTATGAATTGACTTTGCCTACTGGTTGTTTAAGTGCATGGGTGGACTATAAATTATATATGCTTTTGCCAGCTTTCAGTGAATAGACTGAAATCCCATGTGGATATTTTCAGTGATAGATCACAGTGCAGACCCTGGTGTTGGACTTAGGACCATTAATTCAGACATTTACTGGGACCTATTTCTCTCCTCTGTAGCTGGAGTTTATATATACACACATAGCATCTAATATACCTCGATGGCCGGGGGGAGACCCAAAAGGTCAAGAAAACAATCACAGAAGCAACTGCCAGAGACTCAGAAATCTAAGAAGGCTACAGCATCATCTCCTTCCTCTACACAGCAGAGGCAGCCACGAGTCAGGCACAGTGATGTGGAGGATTCTTCCGACTCTATGCATCGGATCACAGTGAGTACAGACTCCCCTGATCAAAAATCACCTGTTTCTACTGTTTCTCTGATTGAACACACAATAGAGGAGATATTATCTAAACAGAGGGATTTTCCAGCTGACTATAAGCCTCCCTGTATATTGAAGGGTGACCAGGCCTTAATGGATATGGCTGACGACCATCCCCTGATTACTAAACTGTCGGATATGTTGGACAAGGGGTTAGCGTGTACCGCAAAACAAATTATAACAGACATTAAAGCGGACTTTCAGGAGTTGGGCACCCGTATTGAAGCCATTGAGCAAAAAGTAGATGCTACGGTTGCTTGCATCAACAAAAATACAGCCTATATCCAAACAGTACAGACTCAACTTGACGAGGCCCTGGCTAAAATTGATGACCTTGAAAATCGGTCTCGGAGATGCCACTTCAGGATTACCAGAGTCTATGACTGACCTAGATGCCACGGTTAGCTTGTTTTTGAAAGACATGCTTCCTGATATAACTGACCACAAGCTAGAACTAGATAGGGTCCACAGGGCGCTTATTGCAACCCGACCTGATGGCCCAGCCCGGGACATTGTTGTTAAAACACATTACTATCAAACTAAAGAAAGGTTGATGGCTAAAGTCCGGAATATTCCCGAATTGCAGATTGCATCTTATCCGATAACATTTTTGCAGACATTTCCCCGGTCACTATCCAGAAAAGGAGAACTCTAAGGCCCCTTCTTCAAATTTTGTCTAAGCACACCATTAAATACAGATGGGCTTTTCCACTACGAGTACACTTCTTCTTTAAGAATAAACCTTATTTTTTTGCTACTTTGGCAGAGGGTGAAGCGTTGCTCTAGCAATTGGGTTTGTTTGTAATGGAGCCTTCACAACCAGGCAAAAGTCCTCCTCAAGTTTCTACAAACAGAAGTACAACTGCCCCGTTGTCACCACTTTGGGACCAACTAAATTCAAGTTTTTCAGCCATAACCACCCCAAAGTGATAAGAGCCTACAGGGGTCAGAACAGTCGCTAAGCCTCAATTGAAAACTATAGATCCTCATGGGGGACTGGTTGATATTTTACATCAGGAAATAGTTTAAATGCTACCTGAGTATAATTTTCAGTGCCGTCAAACCAAACGGTGTTTGTGTACACTTTATATTATAATTTTATTTGATTAAGAGCTGTCAGCTTGCGGTCCATTTCCGCTGGGTTCCACTCGCCTTTTGGTCCTATACTGGAGGGGGTCTTTTCCTCTTCCTGAAGGATGTGGTCGAGTGGACACCAGCGTGGGTGGTCTAAGGCCTGTATTGTCAGCCCACAAGTGAGGTTTAGCATTAACAAGCAATTAAATACTGGCGGTGGATGGACACTCCTAGAGGGTGTCGGTGGGGCACAAAGTGATTTTGGGGGTATGCACTAAGCACATTGGGGATTAGATTCACACTCACCGAATAGTCTTTAGATAAGGATTCTAGTTTAATTATTATTTTTAGGATGAGATGATTTGGAAGTAAATATTTTTTTTCTTTTGGTGACTTAAAGGGTATTTCACAATTTATTTAATTATACAATGATAAATAAGTGATTTATTTATATGGGGGTGAAGATGATACACTACTTAAAGCAATTATCACTATGTGTTCTTAAACTGAAGTTAAATAATGTTTTTTACTTATTGAGTTTATTTTAATTATTTACTAGTAAGCACGTAAAAACTTACAAATTGGTGACTACAGGTCCTTTTTGAGGACTCATTGACACGTACAGGGGGAATAATTTAGTTTTGGGTTCGTTATGAACAATACTGCCATTTGGCTAGATGGTGTTCACCTACATCATACATGGGATTTTTGATTGGTTGGGGGCTGGGGGTTCACAGCTCCCTCTTATTGGGGCCCTACTCTATTAAGATCTAGAGCATACAGGGATATTCCCCGCCAGGGGGGATTTAGACGAAGGAATGTTAGTGTAATTTTAATAGGGCTCGATGTATTGACACAGATACGAGTCGTAATATCAGCTGGCAGCTATCTGGTAGGGGGGAATATGCACTCTTAGGAGGTGTATGTGGGATGTAAGGCGATTTTAGAGGTAATCACCAAGCACCTTAGGGGTTGTATTTATATTTATTAAATAATTTTGGATTATGGACCTTATTTATTTATCACTTGGGTGGGATACCAATTTTGTGTAAAAAAAAAAAAAATTATTCATACAGGGAATAGATAAATTAATGGTTAATCATACTTATTTAATTATAAGACAAATTAGTGATCCATCCAGAGGTGGTTTAAGATGTCATAATATTTAAATTAAATGTTAGGTCTTGTCAATTAGTGATACTCACTTATACTAGTTATGTAATTAATTATTCTACTTTTTCTTCAGAGGATTTAAGGGATACTAGCACTGTGTATTTATTTATATACTATTTGGACCTGGTTGTTTGGGGGTCAGTAGTCATGTTTGTTTAGCCACTGTGATTAGTTAATAAGGGCAGATTTTAGAGTATATGGAATTTTTAGAAATATTAGCCGTTTATTTTATGTTCTTTTGAAGTAATACACTCGGGGCGGGGTTAGGCTGCTGATGGAGGTCGTTCGCCCCCACTTGACTCGACCATTGGGGGTTTCCCCTGCTCGTGCCCTAGGTGTTGTCTTTTGTGTAGCCATTTATATCTATTGTCCGTTGTTAATGTAATATTTATCTCTGTTTGTTTTCTTTACTTTTAGGGTTCTATTTCTTATAGCCAAGCGAGCAGCCCATATTGGGTAGCTCTCAAATGGTATTTAGATAGGGTACCTAGGTGCCCTTGGTGTTGTCTTCTGTGTTGTCTTTCATGTTTTATGTTGGTCTAGAAATTCTTGTTGTCCTATCTAGCCCTTACGATGGTTGCAAAACAGAGTCTTCGTTGGTTTCATCATAGATTTTACTCACATGGGGATAAAGTTGGTCATCTTTTGGCTGTTAAATTGTCCCCTAAACATTTTAATTATTCTATCCCTAAAATAAGATGTGCGACAGGTGCATACTCGCAAAATCCTAAATTGGTCATTCAAGAACTTGAATCCATTTATACTGGGCTATATGCTAATATGCATGCTTTTTCTAAGGTGTCTATACACCAATTCTTAAGATCTTTGTCTCTCCCCAATCTTAACCCGAACATATAGCTTTACTGGAGGAACCAGTTACTCAAGCTGAAATTAAACAAGCTATTAAACAGGCAAAAATATCCTCAGCCCCTGGTCCAGATGGTTTCCCAGCCAGTTATTACAGGAAATTCGAAGAGATACTCCTCCCCCATCTTGAATCCCTCTTCTCAGCCATTGGCAAGGGCGAGCCTCTGAGCTTGCATATGAACGAAGCGTTCTTAAGCTTAATTCCTAAACCTAATAAAGATCCAGGGGAAGTAGCCAATTATAGACCTATATCCTTGATTTAATAATCTTAAATTACTCATGAAAGTTTTAGCTAATAGACTTAATTTGTTTCTAGCCACTTATATTCATAAAGATCAAGTGGGGTTCATTAAAGGGAGGCAAGGGCCAGATCAAATCCGCAGAGCAATCGATATAGTATCTTTGTTAAAGTCTGGGTGGGGCAGAACACCAGGCGCCACTGGGTTACTGTTATCCATTGATTTGCAAAAAGCCTTTGCTTCAATATCCTGGACTTATCTCTTCACACTTCTGGAAGAGTGGGGTTTTGGCGCTTGGTTCATTCGCTTGCTTCGGAACTTATATTCCGCGCCCTCAGCTATTATTAAAATGCAGGGATTTAAGTCAGCCCCAATTTCAATTCATAAGGGTACTAGACAGGGCTGCCCCCTTTCCCCTCTACTATTCGCATTAGCGATTGAGCCCCTTGCCATACTTATACAGGAGAATCCTAATATTAAAGGGGTTAATTGTGGGGATAGAGAACATAAGTGCGCCCTCTTTGCAGACGATTTATTGTTGTTCCTTACCCACCCACTGATCACTTTCACTAATGTAATGGCCTCTCGATAGTTTCGCAAAGGTGTCTGGGCTTTATATAAATGCAGCTAAGTCTCTTGCCCTAAATATAAATCTGCCCTCTGAGCTAGTGACCATACTAAAAGCTGATTTTTCTTTCTCATGGCCATCTACTACGTTACCCTACCTGGGGGATTAATCTTACCCCTCCTTTCGATCTTCTTCTATATCACGCAAACTTTCCTCCTATTTTTAGGAAATTAAAGGGTGACTTAGGTGGTCCTCATATAACCTCTCTTTGCTTGGGAAAATAAATGCTATTAAAATGACTCTTCTCCCTCGCCTGTTATATCTATTTAGGGCTCTTCCTATCCCTGTCCCCAGATCTGAATTGGCTAACTTTCAATCTAGCCTGGTGAAATTTATATGGGGAGGTAAGGGTCATCGTTTACCTAGGATCAGGCTCTATAGTACTAGAGAATCGGGAGGGTTAGGGGTTCCAAATATACATATATTAATATGGTTTATGTTTTGTCGTAATGTGTAACTTTGTAACCTTTTATGTTGTAATGAAACCCACGAAATCGCAGAAAACTACCATACCCAAAATTGGCCATAGGCGACACTTTAAAAGCTTTTACTGCTCATCAGTTTAGTATTATCAGTGAGTGATGGCCCTAGAATTATTGCTCTCACTGCGACGTTCGCGGCGATATGTAACGTGTGGCGTAATGGGCACAATCGTCGTTGCACACCCGACGCATGTATGCATGCGTCTATGTATGGGTGGGGACTTTTTTTTAAAAAATTGTGTTTTTTAATTCTTATGTGTGACTTAAACATTTCTTGGGGAAGCTAATTTTTTTTCGTACTTTTTCCCCCCCACTTAACTTTATTGCTATCACATAGGGGGCTAATAAAACCCCCCATGTGATAGCAAAGATATGTGACAGGTCCTCTTTATGGAGACATCAGGGGTCTCCAAGACCCCTGTCACTTTAGGACCCCCCGAAGAAGCTGATGAAGCAGAGATGGGTTGGCAGCCCATACAAGCGATCCGCCGGCTCTATAGTATAACAGGCATTACTGCCTGTTTTAAAATTTTGGGACTTTCCCGCTCACGCGCGGCTGAACGGATGTCTAAAGATGGTTTTAAAATAGTAAGCGCTATGGGTCTCCTGGAGT
>NW_017308565.1:161071-175859 GCF_000935625.1 Nanorana parkeri | reverse complement strand
AGACCGGTGACATCACTGAGAATGCAGCCTATCCATCCACTCCAGACTGGTGACATCACTGAACTGGTGACATCACTGAGAATGCAGCTTATCCATTCACTACAGACCGGTGACATCACTGAGAACGCAGCCTATCCATCCACTACAGACCGGTGAAATCACTGAGAATGCAAAACTATTTATTCACTAGGGATCAGTGACATAATGCATATGTGGAATGATGTCACCTGTCGCATTTTTATATATAGCTTAGTGAACAGACGCTGCCTATTTTTCACAGTTCATAAAGTATAATAACAATAACAATGTATGCAGGAGGATGTATGCATGAGCAAAGAAGCGAACCGCTGCAGTTCCTTTTCTGTCCATTCACAGGCTGGGGGGAGGAAGTTGACCTAGCTTTATTGGTTCACTACTTTAGAGAAAAGACAAGTCATCAGGCTGGCCCATACATGCTGGCAGAGCTATCTAAACCTCAGGACTGGATGGACAGAAATCCGTTGGCAGGTAAAACGGCTCCTGTACCGTGTTTCCCCGAAAATAAGACACTGTCTTATATTTTTTTGGCTCAAAAAAACACACTAGGTCTTATTTTCGGGATAGGTCTTATTTTTTTTTTTTAATGTACAACAATCCAAAGTTAATGCAAATCCAAATCCAAATTAAATAATCCAAAATGGCAAAGTTAAGAATAGGGTGATCAGGGATGTCGTACCTTTCCAAGAGCAATTTGGTAACCAATTTGGTAACCAATCGCGCTTTCACTAGTATTCCTCACAGGTGGAGTGAGTTTGGTATCACTCCGCCTGTGACAGGAGAAAGCATCAGCTTATGCGGCTCTGCTCCCTCTGCTGCCGCCTCGCTTCCTCTAGCGCCGGCTTTGTTGGCACCGCTGATTCTCTCCCGAGGCTCTTCAAGTTTCCCCTTATGACACCACTGGCCCTGGGAAAGGTCACAGCTAGGTCTTATTTTCGGGGTAGGTCTTATATTTTAGCAATTCCCAAAAATAGTACTAGGTCTTATTATCGGGGTAGGTCTTATTTTCGGGGAAACAGGGTATATGTATTTTATCAGTATTCCAATGTTCAGCTTTAAATCTGCAGCCCTTGTATTCATCATCCATGAGCTCTGGAGCCAAGACTGATGCTGACACCTTTCACAGGAGCACAGAGTATACTGGAGCAACTGGTCTCCATGTGTACCAACCCATACTGATATCAAAGGCATCGGCAGTGGTAAGGCTTACAAAATAGCAACCTATATGGGTGATGAGAAGACATGACTGAAAAACAAACAAGGACAAAGAAACAATGACTTGGATGGACTAAGAAAGGAATCTCCATTAATACAAAACAAACCCAGGCTTCCATCCAATCCTCCCAGGCAATTTCTAAATGATTATGCCATCACGAATTGTAACATTTGAAGTCCATTAGCGATAGAGATTTGTAAGCCTTCCAGGGCTGTTTTCTAGTTAATGCTCCTCTCTGCCAAAGTAGAAAGCCATGTAACCACTGAGGTCCTGCCAAATCATCCCCAGCACACAATGGAATCATTTATCCAAGCGTCTTTCACTAGAAGTGCCGGGACAAGGTCCTCTGGCATCCAAGGCCAGGATGCCAAAGTGCACACACCCTACAAAATGTACAAATAAAAAATGCTAAGAGAATGAAGAGTTATTACAAATAATACGGAGTAACTAGAATTTTAACCACAAATGTTAGGGTTAATAAAAAAAATTAGGGTTACCTATAAAGATCTGTCTCTTGTAAAAAAGGCGCTACAATCATGTTTCCAGTACAAAGCACTTTTTTTTTTAATTTGGCGCTACAGCCACGAACGAACACAAATTTAGGAAGTATAAAAAAAAATTCAAAGAAAAGGTGCTAAGGGGAGAAGGGATTGAAGGAGTTAATAAAAACGAATTGGGGTGCATTCTCAGTAATGTCCCTCTAAGGGGTGTGTTTAAAAACAATTGGTAGAGCCATTCGTCCCGCGGAACTCTGCGAACGTTCGTTCTGTGCAAATGGAGGCAAAACAAACACTCACAGGGTTATTCACTAAAGGGTGAAGAGTTTGGAGAAGGCAGGAGAAGTGAACAATCTAGGACAACATAGCTGAACTGAAAAAAGTATCCAATTCAGCTCGCTTTCCAGTTCAGCTATATTGTCCTAGATTGTTCACTTCTCCAAACTCTTCACCCTTTTGTGAATAGCCCTGTCAGTATATTTTCTTTACAAGAGGAATGTAAAATCTGGAAAATACCACATTATGGCCACTAGATGGAGCTGAGGAGCATAGGAAATAAATACTTATTTTCTATGCTCCTCGGCTCCCCCTAGTGCCCAAAATGCGTTATTTTCGTAAAGGTTAAAAAGGGGCTAAAATGCAGTTAAAAAAAATATTTACCAATAAATTCATGAATGAAAACTACAATAGCAGCTTTTATTTATACTGTGTATGAATGCAGATCAGGATCTGAGCTGTGAAACTGGCAGCTCGGTCATATGGATTACACAGGGAAAATGCGTCTCTCCCTGTGTAATCATTAAAAGAAAACTATGGGGTCAGTGTTTTTCCCCATAGTTCTCCTAAGGGTCACGGGAGGACACAAACTAGTGTCCTCCCGTCACCTAAAGCTCAGTATATCGCGAGCTACAGCTCGCAGTATACTGAGACCGTATACGGATCCCCGACATTACTTTCGAGATCCACCCAGCTGCGTGAGTGACAGCTGGCTCTGCGTATCTAGAGGCAGAGCCAGCTGTACCCGCCCCCTCCCCCATCCGTTCCTCCAGTCAGCGCTGGAGGATCGGAGAGGGTAATCCCTGCAGGGAGCCATGACTGACAGACCTGCGCAGTGCAGGACATGGCTGGGCAATGCAAAGGCAAGAGAGGCTTCCAGCTCTTCCGGTGTTACATAGTTTTGGTGCTTTACTGCTCCTTCTCACCGTGAAGCCAAGCCAAGAAGGGATCAGTCAAAGCTCCAATCCACTTGTGTATTCAAATTTCAGCTTGAGCTGTTGAGGTCTTTAAACAACAATATATACATCAGAGAAATAGCTGAGAGCCAGAAAATTTGAAAAGGAGTCTTTAGCTCCACCTGCTGGTTTAAAAAAAGAGAATGCTAAAATTGATATTCAAAATGTCATATTTACCTGAAAAGTATTTTTTGTAATTGTATTTTTTTTAATGCTGACCATAATGAATAAATACACATTCTTTTTAAAGTATATGAACATGTAAGTCCCTAATTCTGCCTTGATATCCTGTATAGCTGCACTCAGACTGGAAGAAGCAATGTTAGCATTAGGAGTCAATCAGGCCACATATACCTGTGCTGACAGGAGGAGAGAGCAAAGTGTTGACTGGGAAAGCTAATGTCCTATCAGTGTATGGCTTCTCAATGTCCAATCAGCAGGCTGCATGTAAGGAGGTGACCATTGCACTGCAAGTGCACAGCCCTTAGAAAGCATGCCCATGACGCCCTGCAGTCACATTGTGGTCTTAGTCTTCTGGGTTGAATGGAGCTGGATGTTACTCAACCTGTAAAACTGGGGACATCTAGAGGTGGAATTAAGCTGGTGCAGGGTGGGCAGTGCTGGAGCAAGGTAAGGTTTTTTATTTTACAAGACCTTGGGCATCCTAAAGAAAACACTTAGCCCAGAGTTGGGCTTTAGCCCCCTTCTCTCCTGAGTTATTTGTTGTGCGTTTCCCGATTTGCGACAATGCTCAACATGGATATACCCATTATATACAATGCCTGTGTACACCTCAATCTCAGGATTCCATGATGTATCCCAGGCATGATGTGTCCATGCTGGATGTGACCATGACATGATATATCCAAGACATGATGTGTCCATGCTGGATGTGGCCATGACATGATGTGTCTATGCTGGATGTGGCCATGACATGATGTGTCCATGCTGGATGTGGCCATGACATGATGTGTCCATGCTGGATGTGACCATGACATGATATATCTAAGACATGATGTGTCCATGCTGGATGTGACCATGACATGATGTATCCATGACATGATGTGTCTATGCTGGATGTGGCCATGACATGATGTGTCCATGCTGGATGTGGCCATGACATGATGTGTCCATGCTGGATGTGACCATGACATGATATATCTAAGACATGATGTGTCCATGCTGGATGTGACCATGACATGATATATCTAAGACATGATGTGTCCATGCTGGATGTGACCATGACATGATATATCTAATACATGATGTGTCCATGCTGGATGTGGCCATGACATGATGTGTCCATGCTGGAGGTGTCCATGACATGATGTGTCCATGACATGATGTGTCTATGCTGGATGTGACCATGACATGATGTATCCCAGGCATGATGTGTCCATGCTGGATGTGGCCATGACATGATGTGTCCATGATGGATGTGGCCATGACATGATGTGTCCATGCTGGATGTGGCCATGACATGATGTATCCATGACATGATGTGGCCATGCTGGATGTGGCCATTTCATGATGTGGCCATGCTGGATGTGGCCATACTGTGTGTGGAGACCCCTATTCAGCTGGTGAGGGCCCACAAGAACCTCATTGACCCCAGTGATCCCCATGACAAGAACTGTTGGCAGAAACTGGATGTGACGATGTCCTGGACTGAGATCTCCGATAGCACAAGATACCACAACACCACAGTGAAAAACCATGAAACAGACGCAAGAACAAGGATGACATATGATGTCACCGATGATACCGCTTTCCATTGGCCAAAACAAAAACACTTGAATTGATACACATGAGAAAATGCACAACAATTGGCTGCAGATGCTCACGTATGCGGGAGGGTCTATGGAGGTAAACTGAATGGAAGTTATTGTCTAGCGGACTGGCGGTATAAAGGGACTGATAGGCAGATCCGTAATTTCCTTTTCTTGTTCTCTGATGTATTGTGACATCATCTGCAGTCTGAACCTTCGCTCGTACACGTGTACACAAAGCCACCAAACCGCTGAATGTGGTCTCATGGTTATGGCAAAGGCCTGATAACTGGAATCCAGAACGAATGCAGTACAAGGGCGAGATCCAGATGCTTTTAATAAAAAATAATATTATTAACTTAAACTGTTGCAGCGCCGCACTATGGGGAAAGGAGCGGCGGCACTGGCAAGGTATAAGGCATCCGAGGACAGTCGTCAGTTCTGTGTTTTACTCCCGAAGAATGTTCTAGAATACGGCCGGATTATTTGTTTCTGTGGGATATGGAGTTTTCACAGAAAATGAAAGATTTGTCTGATAGGAGACTGAGGAGCCGTATAATAATCAAAGAACCCATTGCACACCTGACCGGATAGTACACTGGTGTATCGGGTGGCCTGACCGGATAGTACCCTCGTGTATCGGGTGGCCTGACCGGATAGTACCCTCGTGTATCGGGTGGCCTGACCGGATAGTACCCTCGTGTATCGGGTGGCCTGACCGGATAGTAGCCTCGTGTATCGGGTGGGTGCCAAGTGACCGCCAATGCCTCCGCAAATCTGTGTAAATGTGAAGAAGTCACTCGCACTGCAGCTCAGGTTCAGTCAATATTTATTGACTTCTGTGGTGTCACAACATGGCGGCGTTTCAGAACCACTCGGTCCCTTCCTCAGGCAAACAAATAGTTATGTGCCTGAGGAAGGGACTGAACCTGAGCTGGAGTGCGAGTGACTTCTTCACATTTACACTGAAGAACCGTATACCCGCAATACCATATACCCGCAATACCGTATACCCTCAATACCATATACCTGCAATACCATATACCCATCTTACCATATACCATATACCTGCAATACCATATACCCTCAATACCGTATACCCTCAATACCATATACCTGCAATACCATATACCCTCAATAGCGTATACCTGCAATACCGTATACCCTCAATACCATATACCCTCAATACCGTATACCCTCAATACCATATACCTGCAATACAGTATACCTGCAATACCATATACCTTCTCGTGTATCGGGTGGCCTGACCGGATAGTACACTCGTGTATCGGGTGGCCTGACCGGATAGTACACTCGTGTATCGGGTGGCCTGACCGGATAGTACACTCGTGTATCGGGTGGCCTGACCGGATAGTACACTCGTGTATCGGGTGGCCTGACCGGATAGTACACTCGTGTATCGGGTGGCCTGACCGGATAGTACACTCGTGTATCGGGTGGCCTGACCGGATAGTAGCCTCGTGTATCGGGTGGGTGCCAAGTGACCGCCAATGCCTCCGCAAATCTGTGTAAATGTGAAGAAGTCACTCGCACTGCAGCTCAGGTTCAGTCAATATTTATTGACTTCTGTGGTGTCACAACATGGCGGCGTTTCAGAACCACTCGGTCCCTTCCTCAGGCAAACAAATAGTTATGTGCCTGAGGAAGGGACTGAACCTGAGCTGGAGTGCGAGTGACTTCTTCACATTTACACTGAAGAACCGTATACCCGCAATACCATATACCCGCAATACCGTATACCCTCAATACCATATACCTGCAATACCATATACCCATCTTACCATATACCATATACCTGCAATACCATATACCCTCAATACCGTATACCCTCAATACCATATACCTGCAATACCATATACCCTCAATAGCGTATACCTGCAATACCGTATACCCTCAATACCATATACCCTCAATACCGTATACCCTCAATACCATATACCTGCAATACAGTATACCTGCAATACCATATACCTGCAATACCGTATACCCGCAATACCATATACCTGCAATACCATATACCCTCAATACCGTATACCTGCAATACCGTATACCCACAATACCATATACCTGCAATACCATATACCTGCAATACCGTATACCCTCAATACCATATACCTGCAAAACCATATACCCGCAATACCGTATACCCTCAATACCATATACCCTCAATACTGTATACCTGCAATACAGTATACCGTCAATACCATATACCTGCAATACCATATACCTTCAATACCGTATACCTGCAATACCGTATACCCACAATACCATATACCTGCAATACCATATACCTGCAATACCGTATAGCCTCAATACCATATACCTGCAATACCATATACCCGCAATACCGTATAGCCTCAATACCATATACCTGCAATACCGTATACCCGCAATACCGTATACCCTCAATACTGTATACCAGCAATACCGTATACCCTCAATACCATATACCTGCAATACCGTATACCCGCAATACCGTATACCCTCAATACTGTATACCTGCAATACCTTATACCCGCAATACCGTATACCCTCAATACTGTATACCTGCAATACCATATACCCTCAATACCGTATACCCGCAATATCGTATAACCGCACTACTGTATACCCTCAATACCGTATACCCTCAATACCGTATACCTGCAATACAGTATACCCTCAATACCATATACCCACGTTACCGTATACCCGCAATACCGTATACCCTCAATACTGTATGACCGCAATACCATATACCCACCTTACCGTATACCCGCAATACCGTATACCCTCAATACTGTATGACCGCAATACCATATACCCACCTTACTGTATACCTGCAATCCCGTATAGCCTCTATATCGTATACCCGCAAAAGATGACAACCACGGCACCAACATTGGACTTAGAGAAAGGGTGCTAAAGCCAGAAGTTGATTGTAACGTGGGAGAGTTGGAGCCCAATCACACCTTACATCACAGGTGGGCAAACTCCGGCCCTCCACCTGAGGTAAAACTACAAATACCATCATGCATCTGTCTCTGGAAGTCATGCCTGTGAGAATCTTGCAATGCATCATGGGATTTGTAGTTCCAAATGGAGATGTTGCGGCATAATTTTACTATTATTTTAAACAAGAGAAACTAGAGGATATATCGTTTTTTTAGGAAAAACAAAGCTTTCTTTTCGTTTTGGCACACATTACAGTATTGGTTTATGTTAAAAAATCTGAGGGTTTAATGTCACTTTAATAAATAAATGAATAAATAAATCTGCAAAAATGATTATAAAATGAATGCAAACCACCGATCAGTTGTAGGCAACCTTCAGCACTCCAGCTGTTGTGGAACTGCAAGACTGACAGCCACAGGTATGACTCCCAGAGGCAGAGGCATGATGGGATTTGTAGTTTCACCAGAGCTGGAGTGCCAAGGATGCCTACTCCTGGCATAGACTAAGAACATATTGTTACTGTACTGTATATAAAAAAAATGTTTTCCCTCATTGCAGTTTTTCCATTAAAACCAGTGCGCTCATTTGCTTTACCATCCTGCCACCTGGTGGCCACAGGCAGGTTTACAGGTCTCATGAATAAAAGTGTCCAAATCAGGGGTAGGCAACCTCTGTACTCCAGCTGAGAGGGAACTACAAATCCCAGCATGCCCTGAAGTCATGCCTGTGGCTGTCAGGCTTGCAATGCATCGTAGGACATGTAGTTCCACAACAGCAGAGGTCGCCTACCCCTGGTCTAAATCATCAGGGATCAACTTACTAGATTTTGTGGGCCTCAGTTGTGGCTCCTGACATCCCCAGGGGGCCACACATAATATTCAATGTAGACAGAGGATTGTCAGAGACTGCTGCAGAAGGTCACAGACTAAGGTTGCCACCTTTTCTTCAAGCGAAACCCGAACACGCGCGGAAATTTTTTGGGGGGAGAATGAGTCTTAGCTTATTCATATGTAAATAGCGCCACCCATTCATATGTAAATAGCACAGTTGAGACTATTTTCAGTGGGGGGCCAGTAGCCCCTATCTTAATTTTGGTTGCCCCTGTCTGCCTGAAATCTTGTGTCTGGGTTCCTGCTGACATGAAACCCGAACACAGCATTCAAAACCCGAACTGTCCAGGTTAATCCCGGACAGGTGGCAACCCTATCACAAACTGGTGTCCTGCTACAGGTGTAGTTGAAGGCTTGAGATCTACTGCAAGAGACTGGGGATGTATTACATGAGACTGATAGAGATCACTGCCATTACAGCCCCTTTATTAATCAATGATCCCGCTACTAGCCCAAGGGCTGCACAATAAATACCAAAGGGCCAGGTTGGGCACCAGGGGTCTAAATGAATAATAGCTCCCGGTGCCCCCAAGCAACCAATAATATTGGGCTTTTCAGAGTTCTGAGCAAAGGATAATGAAAGGGAGGACTGGACTGATTGGCCAATCACGAAAAGCTGTTCTGGCACATTAATATCTAGGTGGGGTCTGCTTTATGGCATAAGAGGGGCGAAGCGCAAAGATTGCTCCTCTGGGCCACACCTTCCACTATGTTATGGGGATGAGGAGAGGGGGAGGTGTTCTCTAGTCCTAACACATTTCCTGTCCTAGGGTGACAATGTTACTTTTTATTGGATACAGAAAAGCGAATGAACTTTGAGTCCACTGAACCTGACCCCGGAAGCAGCGAACCAGCACTAAATATAAAGCTCCATTCACACAGGAGCGGAAGCATTTTCCATGCGTTTTTTTACATGGAAAACCGTGCAGAACGAAACCGCACAAACGTTAATATATGCGCACATTCCGCACGTTTGTGGCTATTATTATAGCCTGAACATGTGGAATCTGCCCATAAAAATCACGCTTGGACTATTTTGCAGGATTTGTACTGCACGGAGGCCGCAATAGTCTGCACAATGCACATTGCAGCGCAATGGTTTTTTTTTCTGTTTAGCGCGGCTCTGTGCGTATTCGTACGGCCGAATACGTGCGGAAAACCGCTCATGTGTAAATGGAGCCTCAGTCCATAATAGAAGTCACCAGCACTCTATGATGTGTGCAAGCAGTAAAGCACTTTTTATTAAATCGTCACATGCGTCATACAGCCAACGTTTCGGGGCCACGCAGGCTACCTTCTTCTAGGCGACACATATCATCGAGTGCTGGTCACTTCTATTATGGACTGTATCTGACACGGCGCTATCCGTGTTGTCACTTCAAGCACCTAACCTCTCATCCAAGGTCTGTCATATCCAGTGTGTTCCCGTGCGGTTCCAGCCTGGAAAGCACTGGATCGCATAGATCAGGCTGGGCTGCGTTCTGGGGCAGGAGGGGGGCCATTCATGTCAATGGCACCACAGACATGACCCCCGCCCGCAGTGCGATCGCCCGCATCGTAGCGCAAGGTACAGGAATGCCCTCCGTTCAAGTGCAGTGCGATCAGAAAAAATAGCGCATGCAGCATTCCTGTACCTCGCATTCCGATGCGGGCGATCGCACTGCGGGCGGGGGTCATGTCTGTGGTGCCATTGACATGAATGGCTCCGACACGCCTCCTCCTTCCCCAGAACGTGGCCCAGCCTGATCATTGCGATCCTGTGCGTTCTGGGCTCCAACCTCACCGGAACGCACTGGATATGGTGTGACTGGGCCCTCAAGGAGCAGAAAAAGATATTTATATAGCTAGTTATACTTTTATAATACTTTTTTATATTTATAGTTGATATAACGTGTGTATAAAATGGAAGCAAATTATTATAGCAACATTTATGGTTATATTAAAGAAACTCCTGTTCCAGTTTCATTCGTTTCTCTTTTTTGTAGGATTAATAAATGTGGTATAAATATTTTAATTTTTACTATTTGAGCCTTTATAGTAGATGTACCTGTAAAAAGAATGGTTGTTATAATATAAAGAAATGCACCTGAAGTATGGACTGCCATCCTGTAAGTATTCTGTTGGCTCAGAGATCAATCGGGGGCTACAATCACGGCTCTCTCTGGCTGTAGAATACACACAGGGAATTGTCAGGGAATCCTACAGATACAATGTCTGCCTGTCAACTGAGCCCTGTAACGGAGCTGGAGGCGGAACAGGAAGTAGTTGACGAGGTGGCCGAGTGGTTAAGGCGATGGACTGCTAATCCATTGTGCTCTGCACGCATGGGTTCGAATCCCATCCTCGTCGGGTTGTCTTTTCCTTTATTTCTTGCAATATAACGCTGACATTTTCCTCCGCCTCAAACATTTATCTCCTACCTAGTTAAAGCCACTCATTGCATGAGATCTTATATCACATTGGGACTGATTTATAACAAGCTAAATGTATCATTTCATTTAGGCTAAAAACCCTTTTTTTGCAATTTCTACTGCTGGTGGAAATATTTATAATGGATGCAGCTTGATCTTGCTTTAAAGGTTTCCTTTGCTTTAGATTATTCTGCGCCCCCCCCCCGATCGCTGTCCTCTCTCTGCTTTTTAAAGAAGAATGTCAGACAAATCTTTTCTTAACCCTTGCAGTGGGGCGACTCCGGCAATGCAAGGGTTAAGTGCTAATTTTTTTGCCTAGGTTCAAAAATAACAAAGTTATGCTCACCTGAACCTTAGAGTCGGCTGTGACAACGCTCCCGCCAGCCTGTCCCCTCCTTTGCTCCAGCGATGGTATGTCCCTCGGTGTCCTCACACCCTATGCTTTAGACTGCCGGAGCAGAGAGGGGAGAGGCTCCAGGGACCGGTCTAACAGCCAGCCAGCTCTGAGGATTGGGTGAGTATAACAGAACCTTTTGGACAGCAAGTGAACCAAATTTAGATTTAGGCTAGGTTCACACCTGCACTACACCACGCAGCGGTGTGCACCCAGCGATTGCCGCGGGTCCTCATTGATTTCAATGGGGTGACATCCGTGCTGCAATCACTAAAAAAAACGGTACAAGTACCTTTTTTGCGACACACGACTCGCGGCGGGAAACTTGCATGGGCAGAATCGCGGCGGGAAACCGCGCAATCTGCCTGGCTCAACTGGGGTGCCATTAGAAAATAATGGGACCCACAGCGCAATCTGTTCACACATTGGCGACTTCTGACCGCGCGGCAATCGTACACAAAACTGCGTGGTCAGGGGTTGCCTAGCTGTGAATCTAGCCTTAGAAAGAACCTTATCTGCCGCTTCTGTAGGATCTGTCCTCCCAGGAGCTACTGCAGATCCTGAATGTGTGCGCGTGTTTGTCCGATAAGAGGCCAGGGAGATCAGCCCGGGAAATGACACAGGAGTGCCATGTGTCAACTTCAAGGAACAGCAGCAATCAAACATCATATTATTCAGGACGCATTTTAAGGTGAATGCCCATTGGCCACTTTTATTTCTTTGTCCAACGAAAACACGTTTTTATGGAGGTGATTTAACGGGGTTCAGATAAGCTCCATGCAGTGAAGAAAAAACAGAATTCATGTTGCATTGTGTTTACATGGCTGGACTGGCAATGCACCTCAGCCAAAAAGTGCACATGACCCTTTCTCGCTAACACAAGAAACAACCTGTGCATTGTGATGTGTTACTGCGCGGGTGTATTGGCTGCTGCTGTATAGTGCCCTGCAGTAGTGGAGTCACAAGGGGGGGTGCGGCCCGCACCCAGGTGACACCATTGTAGGGGTGACACCAAAATGGCTGACAGTCATTTTGGTGTCACACCCTATGAAAAGTCAGTCATGGACCGAGAGCCCGACAGTGTCAGGAGAGAGGAGGGGACCCGGCAGCATATCTCATCCCACCGGTTGAACGTCCCCTCCTCTCTCTGCCGGCGTCCATCACCAAGACAGCCACCGGCAAGCGTCAATTAGATGGCCGCACATGCACTATGTCATCGTGCATGTGCGTGGTGACGTCACGTGCATGCGCGATGATGTCGCTGCAGGGGTGTCACCCGGTCTCTGCTCCGGGTGACACCCGGCCTCGGGACGCCCCTGCCCTGCAGTGCACCATGAGTGACACTTGGACATGTGTTGCACCAATGTTATAATGCAATACTCTGACTGAACTTTTAGTCCCCATTCACACCTTTGCAGTCTATTAAATGTTTCGGGGACTCAACAATCCCCCTTCATCAGGGCTTTCAGCCCCCTTTCACACGGGCGCCTGTCAGTTCTGATCAGCAGGGAATGCATGCACGTTGTAAAGAAAGTTGTCACCCTGCAAGAATCTCCTGGACGAGGACCTTGGAAGGCAATCATGCCAAGATTTTATTGATGTATTGTAGATTTGTAAAGTTACACTAAATACTCATTTCTTGTTCGGTGTCTGAGCTGGCTGGGGAAGATAACTTGACACAGAACTGCAGGAGACTGCTGTCATTGTATTCCTGGAATCAGATTTTCAGAAGGAACTTACACCTGTTTCCAGGGAAGACATATAGATGGGTGGTAGATCCTTTTACAAAGGCAATCTGTTGGGTATTCAGTACTGTCTGGGTGCCCAAGTTAGGGTTGCCACCTGTCCAGGATTCACCTGGACAGTCCGGGTTTTGAATGCTGTGTCCGGGTTTCATGGCAGCAGAAACCCGGACACATGATGTCAGGCAGACAGGGGCAACCAAAATTGAGATAGGGGCTACTGGCCCCCCCCCCCCCCCCCCCCCCTGAAAATAGTCTCAAATGGGATATTTACACATGAATGGGTGGCGTTAGTTACATATGAATAAGCTGCAACTCATTCTCCCCAAAAAATGTTCGCGCGTCGCTGGAGTGTTTCGCTTGGAGAAAAGGTGGCAACCCTACTGCCCAAGTACTAAATTAGAGCTCAGTCACTACAATACATCCCTGTGTCAGCCATAGCAGTGCGAGCCACTGAGATCCCTTTACATAATCTGCAGCCACACCATACAATGTCAGTACAGAAATGTGAGCCCTACCTAATGTATGTGCTGGTAAACAAATAAAGCTGAAGCAGGTAACACTAGAATGTTTTGGACAGGGACTGTTTATGGCCCATAAAGCCACAGCCATATATGAGCCCATCCCCCTACTGTAGCCCAGTGGAAATTAATAATTATCCAGATCACGCCCTATGAAAAGATTATGTATTGAAACAGGAACTGTCCACTTACATTCCACAAACGTTAGGATGACAGGGGGAGGCAACCTCAGTACTCCAGCTGTGATGAAAGATCAAATCCTATCATGCCTGTGAGTATCAGAGTCTTGCAATGCCTCATGGGACTTGTAGTTCCACAATAGCTGGAGTGCCAGGGTGGCCTACCCCTGACCTATGATATAATTCTACTCTCGCCCTGAGCTCAGAATGAGCTACTCTGGTCCAGAAGTGATAACTATTACAATGTGTATAACAAACACCCTCCAGAGACTGTCAATGTTTCTGTATTTTATTTGATGCTGTATACAGGATGTGTATCCAGATGATTTTTGCATATTCATTTCAGCTGATTCCTGCTAAATCGACAAAAATTTAGGCTGCGGGTGGCCCTGTCGGCACAAACCATCTCGGCAGAAGTTGATTTTTCAAATAATTATTGTCACAGGAGCTGGGAGGAAAATTATCAGCCGAACAATGACTGCATCCAATCAGATCCTTTGATTTTTTTTTTTTTTAGGTATGGTGTGTGAATGTGATTGGGGACATATAACAGACATATAGTGAGGTTTTCTCAAAGTCCGGCTGCAAAAGTGGAAATACACTTTAAGGCAGGGGTGCCCATTAGGTCGATCGCAAAGCAAACACTGGTAGATCATGATTGGCTCACTGTCCTGAGCTCCCTCCCGCGATGATAGTGTGGCTGAATGTGTCAGACGCCGCAGACGGAAAGGGGCGGGACACCTCTCCCAGTCTGTAGCGTCGGCCACATTCGGCCACACAAGCACCGCAGGAGGACAGGACAGTGCACATGAGAGGATACCTGGGAAGCTGCTGCAGTGCAGGTAAGGAAAGACAGCAGAGCAGAGAGAGAGAGAGAGAAAGCAGAGAGAGAGAGAGAGAGAGAGAGAGAGAGAGAGAGAGAGAGAGAGAGAGAGAGAGAGAGAGA